>NC_051197.1:0-105742 GCF_015220075.1 Falco rusticolus | reverse complement strand
ATTATATATCCATTATAATAATAACAGGTGTAGAATAAACACTGGAGGTGTTTATTCTAAATAATTTCTATTCTTTTTAAAATAGTGTTTGAAAACCAAAATTACTTCTTCTCAGCTCCGACAAGTCAGGTATGTGTGTAGTGTTTATAAGGTTTCTTCTTTAACTCCTATCTTAAGCTTTTTATTGCCAAAGTGTCTTAGTTTTGAATAATTATCTCATGTTGTCATTACAATGTTGAAGTAACTAATGTAGACATAGTTGAACTTGGTTATAAAGAAATTTTATGAGGAAATTCATCCTCATCTTGGCATATTATATACCTGAAGCAAATTTAGTGGGTCAGCAGCTAGATGTTTGAAACTGAATAGCCAGGATCTTCAGACATCTGCCTCCTCTTCATTTAATTAGCACAACATTCTTGTTTCTTTTGGTAATACATTTTATGTTATGCAGTCTTCTCTACTCCATTTTCATTTTGTGGGTAATTTTGTCAGAAGTAAGTGCATTGTAGGTGTTGATGAGAGAATAATGGAGCTTTTCCCCCAGGAGGAGAGGAAGCTTACTCTTCTGCTTCTTGGAGAGGCCTAGGAAGTAGTGGTTTGGGTTGTCCTGCAAGGACTGTCCTCTATTTTCTCACAGTCTGACAACTGGCAAAATTAAACATAGTAGAGAATTGTGATTTATTTTTTTTTTAATAGAGAACTTACTGATGAACAGAAAGCGTTTCAAGCTACCACTTGTAAATTTGCTCTGGAGGAAATTATTTCTGTTGTTGCGCAATATGACAAAACTGGAGAGGTAAATCTACCATAGCGTAAGGGAAAAATTAGACTTTTATCTTAACCTGCTTAAAGTTTGAAGTGTTAATTGTGATGATATAGAAGGTGATTTTTTTTTCCCTGTCTATTTCAGTATCTGCTTCCACTTATAAAATGGGCTTGGGAACTTGGTCTTAAAAATTCACACATACCAGAAAAGTGTGGTAAGTAATCAACTTTTTAATCTGTAAAATGAAACAAAGAAAAGGCATTAGGTGACATTTGTATGTGTAATTATGGATTCTGTATAAAATAAACAATTGCATACTTGAGTAATATAAATCTAATCAGTTGGCAGGTTGACACGTAGAGGTGTTAACTATGTGTGGATGTAATCAGGAGACAAATTAGACAGACTACGATTTAGTATTTTATGACCAGATTTTCCTACTGTGATTACGACTGCCTAATGTTCCCCTGGTGCACTGTGTCAACTGATGAGGCAGAGAAATTAGAAGGTCATGCTTTGTTCTAGTCTCTGACACAGGCTGGAGCAATTTAAGAGTTTGTTCCAGAAGGACGATTTTTCAGTTTAGATTAGGTGCGGTACAGCAATGCTTTGGCAGTGTTCGGTAAATGAGCAACCATGGAAACAATGTTAAATTATTTCCTTTTTTGCATTTATATTACTTGAAAAGAAGTTAGGAAAGTATTCATAGCAGACTCTTTTTTTGGAAGACTAATGAGAGGGTATATCTTGTATCAAAAATTTAATTAGCGAGGTTAAGGAACAAAGAGACAAAAGGAGCAATTATGAGGAGCAGATTTATTCAGCCACAACTTCTAGAGAAACTGAAGGCTGAAATAGCAGGACTACCACAGTGTATAATCACTTAATTATTACATGAAAAATTACAAGTGGAAAATTGGACACCATTGCTTTAAAATGTTTCCAAGGGAGATCTGGGGAAATACATACTAGTAAGTCTGAAACACAATGTAAATTAAGAGCATGTAAGATGAAGTACAGAAATAGTGGACACAGATAAACACGATATGGTAGAGAAAGGTTTTTGTGAAAGGAAGTCATGCCTCATAAAATAACTGGGGTTTCTGAAGTAGCTGATCAGTGTGTGAACAAGGAAAGCCTGGTTGATACAGAATGCTTGAACTTCCAGAATGAGTTTTAAAAATCATCAGGTTTCATACTGCAAAAATTAACAGCACAGCCTTGCTGGGTCTTGTGCTGCTTGCAATACCTATAAATAAACTGGAAAAGGGGGTCAATACTGAGGTGATAGAGTTTACTGATAATAGCAAGTTATTCAGTGTAGAAAAGATGAGGCTGGTGCAGAGAGCTGCAGGAGAAGGTCATGAAACTGAGTGACTGTTAAAATGGCAAATGCCATTTAAAAAAGGAAAAGTGATGCACATGTGAAGGGAAAGAATCAGTCCAAACTTTGCAGGGAAATGGTATCTTCTGAGCTAGTTACTGCCTCTCAAAAAAAGAGATTTTAGGGTTTATAATATATAGTTCTGTGAACATTGGCATAACTCAGAAGTGGTAAAAACCATAAAAGTTAGGGTAAGAAGGGACCTTTAAGGGAATGAAGAAAAGAGCGGAAGATGTAATTATGCTGCTGCCTGAATCCAAATTGCATTTGCCTCTTTAAATCATTATGTAGTCAGATCCTTCCATCTCAAAAGAGTATTGTGGAAATGTAAAAGGTTCCTAAAAGGGTGACAGAGATGATAAAAGATGTATCTTCTGTGTGAGATGTAGCTTCTGTGTGAGAAACGACAAAAATGGCAGTGTCAAGGAGAGAGTGAAAAGGGATTGATAGTTCACTGTCCCTTTCAATATAACTAGAAGGCATCAAATTAAATCAGCAGATGGCATGTTCAAAATAAATGGAAGGAGGTGGTTCTGCATGCAGTGTGTAGTTAATTTGTGAAACTCATTGCCCCTGGATGGTACTGTTGCTAAAATTTTACATAGATTCAAAAAGAGACTGGGCAAATTCACGTAAGAAGTATCTGTCAGGGGTTAGCGTAACAAAGATACCAAAGGGAGGTATCTCTTTGGCTGAGGAAGTCACCTGAAGGCGTGGGGAAATACTTTTGAAGAAGTATAGTTGTATTGTTGTTGTATTTGTATGTGCTTCCTGAAGTGCTGGCTTCTATCAGAAGCAGGTTACCGCGTTGGTTGTCTGACTAACATAAACAATTCCCCCCCGCCCCCCACCCATGCTGTGGTAGCTCAGGACCCCTTTCTCTGCTTCCTAAGAACTCTTAATTCTCAAATATAAAGTAGTCAAAAAATTTGAGTGGTACATCCTTGCCACTTTGTGCAACTTGTCCCACATTAATCACACAATAACCCTGGAACTGCAACATCTAATTTTCAAATCGCCTATTACTCTTCTGACAAAACTTTATTTAAAAACCTTGCATGAGAATGTCTAACCAAAGGCAGTACACAATCAAATGTATGTGGGGGAATATGTTTTTGTTAATTAATTAGTGTAAATCACCTATGTTACAATTTAAACCCATTCTGGTAAATGAAATATTTCAATTGTAGGTGGCTTTGGCCTTGGCAATCTTGAAGCATGCCTTGTTACAGAAGAGTTGGCTTCTGGATGTACAGGAGTTCAAACTACCATTGAAGCTAATTCCCTGAGGGTAAGTTCTGTCTTTTCTTACGTCCCTTAAACTAGAACCTGTACATTTAAAAAGGATGGATTAATGGTCTAAATACTCTCTTTCAGCAAATGCCAGTAATCATTGCAGGAAATGAACATCAGCAGAAAAAATACTTGGGAAGAATGACAGAGGAACCAATGATGTGTGTAAGTATAACTGCTACACTGTAGAATGTTCCTAAACCATATTAATAGTATTAGTCCTTTTTTCTTCTTTAGCTTTCTTTTTTCTATTTTCTTTTTTCTTTTTTCCATTTTCCTTCTCCCCCCTTTCCTCCCCCCCTTTTTTTCCCATTTTTTTCCTGTCCCTTTTCCCGCCCTTGTTTCTTTTTCCGTGTTTTGTGTGCGTCCCCCCCGCCCCAACACTGACAAGTACTCACAACATAGCACATATTTTGGTTTGTAAATAAACAGTGGCATTTACTGAAAGGCAGGGAATGGCTAATAAAATACATTCAATAAGCAAATAGAAGATAATACTTGGATAATCATCCCCATCCTAATTTACTTACCAAAAATTAACACCTTTTATTTCCCTTTCAAGAAGGGGTGTAGGCATTTAAGAAAAATACGGAATTTCTATAAGGAAAACCTCAGGCTGAATGGTAATTAAATTGTATTTTTGATCTTAAGTATGATATAAGCCAGGGGTCCTCAAACTTTTTAAACAGGGGCCGGCGCACGGTTGAAGTGGCAGGAGGTCATCTGTGGCTGCTTGGTTTCCCCCCCCAACCCCCGGCGGGGGGGTTCTGTAAATACGGGGGGCCGGATTGAGGACCCTGGGGGGCTGTATCTGGCCTGCGGGCTGTAGTTTGAGGACCCCTGATATAAGCAGTACTTGTTACACAGAAAGAAGTAAAGATGCAAGTGCAGTGCATTAAAATCTGAACAACTAGACCTCAAGAACACAGTACACATAAACTGTTACTTAGTGCTCTTATTTTCAGGTTTTAAAGATCCTCAGCTTTCATATTAGTTTGAAGTCTGAGGATGTAATGACTCAAAGGTTACAGAACAGTACTGTTTCATTAAAAGACAATTTTATGTATTACGGATTTATAAAGAAAATTAACTCATGTATGTTTGGATTCTTGCTCTGACAGCTGTTGTTGGGTTTTTGGGGTCGAGTTGTTGTGGTATTTTATTTTATTCAATGTTTTGGGTTTTACCATGCAGTTCACTTAAACCTTTTACAGATCAGTTTGATGCACATAGTCTGCCATAATCTGTGGTTCCTTAAAAATAAAAATCTTATTCCTTAAGATTTTACATTTTATTTTCTTTTAGGCGTACTGTGTAACAGAGCCTGGAGCAGGCTCTGATGTGGCTAGTATAAAAACACAAAGGCTGAGAAGAGAGGAGAGGAGTATGTTATTAATGGTCAGAAGGTGTGGAAAGCAAACTGATGTTATAACTCATGATATATTTTCTGTTATGTTCTATAGTGGCTCCCCTCAAAATTAAATTCTGTAAAGATCGTTTATAAATCGGAATATTTATTGTGTTCCAACACGCTGCACTTTCATCTTTGACCAGTTTATCATGATAGGATATAAGAACACAGTGTCAGTGCTGTGCAAAGCCTAAAAAGGAAAATGAGCGATGATATGACAACTCACTCCAGAAGGCCTGTCACATCTTGCTGCTATGAAACAAAATTAATTCTGCTTTTTCTTCAGGGCAGGACAGCGATAGAATTTAACTTGCAAAGTACTCAGCAGGCTGATGTTACTAACTGCCTTGCTTTGTAGCTGTGATTGAGATCAGTTGCTTCTGATTCTACTAGAAACACCTCTTGCTTCTAGTGAGGCTGGAAACACTGTTGGATTATGGTGTTACATTTTTATTTTCTGAAGGGAAGACAGCTTTCAGCTGTCAGAGAATCCAGATATTGCTATGGTGTCTATGGAGCGTGCTTTACAATATAAACCTCTTTCATCATGTTTCACATCATGCTGATTTGCAACATACAAATTCTTCTTAATTCAAGTGAGAAAACTTTATGCATTTATCCAAAAGTTGAATTTGCCAGTTATTTACTTCCTTGTTCAAGGCAGATCCATCAATCTACTAGATATCTTTTGACATTACTGAACACCATAAATATGATTTACAACTGCTAATTTCCAAGAGAAATACTTACTTACAACTTAGAAGAATAAAAGTAAGATCTTTGAAATCAGGTGATAGCATAATATTTTACCTGCAAGTATGTATTTTCTAACCATTATTTTTTATGTAGGTGCTGTGACTGAGCTTCTTTTGTACTATTCATTAAGCTTATAATATAAAGACTTATGATACATGGAAAAGGTGAAGAATCTTTGCTTGATTGATTGATTAAGATCTGTTGATCTGAAGTAATTTTTGAATTTATGAAATCTTGAATCTTTGAAACTTCCTCTTGCTCCCCCTCAGTTTATTTTTGGGAAGGGCAAGAAAAAAGGGTTGTTAACTTACAGATAGAATTTATTATATGGTAGAACTGCACATAAAAACAGTTAAACTGCTAACTAAAAAAAGTATCTGGTTGTTAATTGTGAGGATAAACTGCATCCCTCTTCTTCGTTTTACACTAGGTATTTTTTGATAGTTCATACCGATCCAGATCCAAAAACTCCTGCAAGCAGAGCCTTTACTGGATTCATTGTAGAAGCAGATAGCCCTGGAATCCAAATTGGAAGAAAGGTGAAGACTATTTCGTATTTGACAAGCCAGGAATTACAGTTCTAAACTAATACTGCAACAAATTACCATTATAGAAAAAAGACTGTTACGCAACTGAACGTTTTCATATGCTCATGTACAACAATCTTCATTTTCACAACATTCAGAAACTATTCATAAGATGTACTTAACTATAATGTTATTAATTCAAATAAGTTATTTAGAAAAGTCTAAAGTGAGATGACTGAACAGCTGCAAAAGAATCTTTGAGAACTATTTTCTTGACAAGTGCCAGTGAATGTGGAATAGTATACCTTGAAAGGATAAGAAGCAAGTTGGGCAATTTTAACCATAATACGCACACAATGAGATTTAATTGTAGCTACTGCTGTTCAAGGAAGTGGCCTTGGAGACACTGGTGCTAGTTCTTTTTTTCTTTTTTAAAAAAGTACTATTTTTAGTAGTAGACAAAACTGGATGTTGAACATTAGGGAAGGAATCTGAAGACTTGAAAAGCTCAATTATTTATTTAGTTGTAGTATACCTCTACTGCCTGCCTATTAGATTATTTAATTTTTCCACTCCCATCTCAAAGGATATAGTTGAACTAGAGAAAGACAAGAAGACTAATTAGAGCTACAGACTGCTTTCATAATAAGGAGAAAGTAAAACTGCTCAGCTTAGACAAATCAAGTGCACATGGTCTGTAAGTGCAAAACTAGTGTTTGTCATGTATATGGTAATTTTTAGATGAAAACTTTTTGGGAAAAAAGCGTACTTTATGCTTTGAGTAAACTGAAGAATGAAAACATATTGTACATTTGAATAATGCAATGTAGTTGCACCTCTGTAAATTTTCCATTTCAGGAAATTAATCTGTCAGAGCTGCTCAGATATAGCAGGTCTTTGAAAATGTGAGAGATGTGAGAGTTCTGAAAGAAAATGTATTAATATCTGAGGGAGCTGGCTTTAAAATCTCAATGGGAGCTTTTGATGAGACCAGATGACCTGTAAGTATTGATTCACAGGTCCAAAACCAGATTTTAGTGACTAAATATTCTTTATTGTCGGCGCCGGGTGTACGGGGGATCCTTCCACCAATCGTACACACCCAGAGGGGCAGATTATCTTATATTTATATAATGAAACAATGAATATTCCATTAACGCCTATACATATTCATTACCTGAACCCGCCTACCCTCGCTCCGTATGCTAATTAGCTTATCAGTCTTCCACGCTTGCGCAGATTCTTCCAAAAATGTGGGCCGGGGTCTTAGAATGTGGGCAGTGGTCTATGGGAGGAAGGCCGTTAGGTCTTCCTCATGGTGTACTTTTCACCTTAGGTCCAAAGCTGATGAGTTGGCAGACTTGCTAGAAATCTTTCCCAGGGTTTTTACAATACCCCTCGTAATTTACTCAAGGCCTCCTGCTGTCCCGTTATCTCCCTTGGTAGGGCAGCTTGCTTTGCAGATAAGGAGGACAGCTCCCCTTGCAGAGATTTGCAACTTTCTTGCCAGAACAGTCTATATGATCTTTCAGACATTTTAACCCCTTTGTCGCTATACAATTACAAGCTTATTTATGCATTAAAATGATATTGGTTATGATACAAACTTGACCATATTATTTACAGCTTATTCACATCAGTATCAGAAATAACTTATTTGTAAAATATAGCAGGTATTTCTGATTTTTTCATTCTGTGCTATATTCAATTCAGGTAGCTGCTGGTGCTGTTGGATTAGCAAAAAGAGCACTTGATGAAGCTACTAGATACGCTTTGGAGAGAAAAACCTTTGGGAAAGCAATTGTTGAAGTAAGTGAGGGTGGGGAGGGGGAAGAAGGAGAGAGAACATAAATAGAAGCTATGCTTTCACACCAGATGTACTACTACTGATTTTTCAAGGTTATTCCTTGATTGGTTTAGTTCCTTAATTTTTATATTATCTCACTGCCATTTTTATGTTTCCAACTATGTAGGTCAGCACCATTTGAGTAAAGTTAGCTGTGCAGTACTTCAGGATTTTTTTTTATAATTTATCAATGATAATGGTAAAAGCAAAAAGAAAACCGAAAGCCCAAAACCCTGAAACTCGTGTATGAGCAGGATGTACTTAAGTATTCAGTGCTAATAAACAGGGATTTCAGGAAAGGAGAAAAACCTCTGAGGTATGTGAAACAAGATGCACAGTATTAATACTAACAGAATACCCTGCTGATCACACCACTTACCAGTTTCAAAGAAATGTGAATAAATAGCAAGGTAAATACCAATCTCACAGTATTTAACCCCTCTGACTAAATGGATTTGAGAATTAAAAACTTAAAAAGTCTAATTCAATATACAATTATGAGAGCCTGACCTATATTCTGTAGAACTCCTCTAGTAGAATTTACTGGGTTTGTTGGAGAGATTATTGTATTAAGAAGATTATCTCTTTCTTGGATGTCATAGAATTTTAAGCGGGCAATGTTAACCTAGTTTACTTTGTCATTCATAGCACCAAGCAGTATCTTTCTTGCTTGCTGAAATGGCAATTAAAGTGGAATTTGCTAGGATGGCTTACCAGAGAGCTGGATGGGAAGGTGATGCTGGTCACAGGAGCACCTGCTATGCTTCCATTGCAAAGGCATTTGCTGGTGACATTGCAAACCGAGTAGCTACAGATGCAGTACAGATTTTTGGAGGAAATGGATTTAATACTGAATACCCTGTAGAAAAACTAATGAGAGATGCTAACATCTGCCAGGTAAGTAAAAGAGAGAATGGGATCTTTATATAATGCCTAAATTTTATATAAATAAACATGGCTACTTATTTCAGATCGTGATGTACACATATAAAAAAGTTTTTACGATAAAAGCAATAATCCTTCAATGTAAAGAAAGAGTCATAAAATCAGGCAAATTCTGGCATAGAAAAGTTATTGCACTGGACCAACTCAACCTACTTAAGAGAAATAAATGGTCTTTTCTCCCCCCTGCCCCAATGTGGTAACTCCCTGAAATTCTTGTACTCTTAATTTTGAAGCTTTTGAGCTCTTAGAAAAAAACACTGTAGAAGAAACCGATCAAAATACTAGTGCTTGCTTTGGGATTCTGAAAGTAGGATGGTTTATGTATAATGCTGGTCTTGAAAACCTTCAGTGATGGAAATCCTCTGACCTTCCAACATGTATTGTGGACTAGCACCTGCCTATAATTTAGCTTTCCTCTCAGCCTGAACACTAAAGCAGCTTCTTCACCTTTCTTCTTGTAAGTTGTGGGGTTTGTGTGGTTTGTTTTGGTTTTTTTGTGGGTTTTTTTCGTTTGGTTGGGTTGGTGGTTGGTTGGGGTTTTTTTTTGCTTTCTGTTTCCAGCCTTGTTTTTGTTGCTGTGCTCTAAACCTTCTGTTTGCAGCTTTGGTATTGTAAGCTCTGTGGAACACTCTGATTGAAAATCAGCAGTGCTGAGTATCATGGAATGATGATCTTGCATTTGTTGTGTTAACAGAAGTGTGACACAACCTGGAGTGATTAGCCTTTTTTCTTTTTTTTTTTTTTAACAGCAAAACCCTCCCATATTTACTCATGTTTAGCCCAGGCACCCATAATCCCCAGGTTTTTTTTTCTGCAGTGTTACTGCCAAGAAATTATTCTATGTCATGTTGTAATTCTTCTGTTAGCGTACACTATGCTACAGTTCTTTATTCAGCAAGAATATTTTGTGTTCAGCAAAACCAGTGATGTTTATTAGTGACTAGATAAAACATACCAAAACAGATGATACCAAGAAATGCATGCAGACCATGAACTGTAATGTTAGTTAGCTATAACAGCTGTCATTCTTAAGAATCTAGGTAGTTAGTATTTCTCTTACAGCTACTTCTAAAATGAAAACTAATCTCACTAGCCAAGAATTTATTTTTCTCTATTTAAGGAAAGACAGCCATTGTTATGGAATCTAAAGTTTCTTAGAACTAATTGCACTCCTGTGAGTGAGGAAATGAATGAATGACTAAGTGAACTTTATTATGATTGGGCTTTTTGCTTGGCAGGTTGCATGGTTTTGTAGAGAAAGATGATGTGACCGTTAGAACTTTATGTGAAAGCTGAGACTGATTTTACAGGATCCCAGTTATTTAGATTTTCCATTACACTGATCCATCACAAATGCATGGCTATGTAGGCTTTTTTTTAATTGTTCAGACTAATCATATTTAGTATTTTTGGTGGTGTTCTGTTCCACTTCATCCCAAAAACAATTCAGGAAAGGCTTTTTTCTTTGCAATTATTTTGTCCACATCCCTTGAATATACCTTGCACTTCACTGCACATTACTGCATTACTGCCCAATTCCAGATGGTATATGCATTTGGCCGTAAGTTCATGTACAAAAACTTGGTTTTCCAACTTTTCTTCCACATATTTCATCTTTTTCAGTATTACAGTATTCTAATACTGATTTTACTGGTAACATTTTTACATGTCCTTACTCTGCTTTAGGTTTGTCTGACTACAAATCTAGGCTACTCTGGTAGAAACTTGGAATCTAGTTTTCTTTCTCAGATTTTGAAAACTTCCCTTCTTTAATTGACAATGATTGTTGACACTATATTAGCATTGGCTTATAAACCTCTGGTAATTACTTGACGAGATTGTCAGTTTTGATGTCTTTACACTTGAGGTCCATGGCTGTCTTCATCAGCAAGTAATTTAGCACAGTAGGAGCAGATTAGTAGATTGCACGAATAGCTGCTGAGGCCCGGACAACTGCACTGTAAGCAGTTTGGGCAGGCTGACTTCATAGCAAGCCTGTTTGGTCCCTTGAATTGTATGTCCCCGATACACATAAAATTGTAAGGATCCAGTTGTAGGCTTGGACCATTATGTCTTCATTCGGGACTGGTGTCCCAGTAGGTGTTTGGTATATAGTGAAAGCAGAGCTTTCATTTCGGTTTGCTCCAGAAGGCATCTACTGTTCACAAAACACAATTTGCTCTATGAACAGTATCAACATGGGGTAAGCAGCAGCAGTCAGAGATTCAGTTTGGGAATGAAAAATTTCTTCTGAACCAAAAATTAATGTGAATACAGGTTATAGTGTTTTTATTTTCAAAAGACTTTGTGAGGTTCTTGGGAAGATTATTCCAATAAGTGAATGGAAAAGTAGATTTGCATGAATTTGAGCAGTTTCCCAAACCAAGTTCTGGCAGAACTGGGAGCTGGAACACTTTAACCTCTAATTAGGTTGCCTCAGCCCTTGCATTACATTGCAATATACCTGTGGAGCACATGGCCTTCTTTGGCACTAGAGCTTCATATATACTTTGTTGTCTATCTTTGACTTCGCTGCCAGCAAACAAACAAAACAGAGGGATAATGCTGACTGTTTCTAGAAGAAAATGCAAGAATACATTATTAACAAAACAAAACAAAAAACCAAAAAAAAACCCTGCTCTGGAAAGAGTACTAGTTAATAAGAAGAAATGGAAACAAATAGATCAAAGAGAATATTTGGTATGACCTTGAAAGGCTAGTCAAAGAAAATACACCACTTTGGCACAAGTCACCTCCTCCCTTCCACCTATAGTTTTAAATCCTACTTTGTAAAACCTAAATTATGTATTTGCTTCCTCAGATAAGAATTTTCCTCATCCTTCTTCACCCACAACATCTGTTTATTTTTATGAGAACCTTACGGAGTTAAGATAAGAGCACCTGAGAGGACAAGACTGTCTCTCAGTGTCTTGTACGCTATTTATTCCATTTAGCCCGCTGTATTACTCTGTCACACTGGAATTTTCTCAGTTTTCTTGTCTTTCTGCACATCCCAATGCACACAGGGTTAGTGCCACGAAAGTTTAAAAGTATAGATTGGTTAAAAAATCATCAGCTAACATTACTGCAATTCTTCTTTTCAGATTTATGAGGGAACTGCTCAGATTCAAAGGATGGTCATAGCTCGTGAACTTGTTGGCAAAATTAAGGCTTAAAGAAATGTATAAAATGTATCTGGCACTGCTGTAGTGTTCTGTGTTCTCAGGGAAGAGGATTTTAGTGCATTTCTCAATAGAATTAAAAAGGCATGGAGGAAAAACCCCCAACCTTCCTTCAAAATCTTTTTACGTTGTACATTATTAAGCAGTGTTTCTGTTCTCCCTGTCCAGTCCCTCACTTCATTCCTGATTAACAAAGCTGGTATTTTCTAATAATTTTGCATTCATTCCAAAGTGATCAGTTCTTCAAATACAAAACAGGCAAGAAATGAGAACCTTATAATACAATGTTTTCTCACTATAAAATTAGATAATCAGAATGTTATGTCTGATGGTCATTGCTGCATTCTAATAATTTTTTTTAAGAGAAGTGTGTTTGGTTTTTATTAATTTACCTTGTCACATCACTTAACTTGTATTTTGGGTAAGTTGTTCAGTGTCTGCAGTATGTTAGTGGCTGTACTTCAGCTCCTACTATGCTGTGCGAACAGCAGCTGAATAGCCTTTCCGGTTTGGCAGCGTGAAGGCCTGCACTGCTACAGTCTGCATGTGTGCCTGTTCTGAGGATTTAGGTACTACCCAATAGTAACGATACTGGCTTGAGAGAATTGTGGCCTTTTGCACTGTTGCACTCACCTAAGCGAGTAAATGTTCAATTAGGATGATTCACTCCAAGCAAAAGTGTGTAACTTTTCCTTAAGAAAGACTTCCAAAATCATGTTTATTTCAAATACAGTGTACTTAAACCTATTACTGCTTTCCATCTATGTATATACTTAACTATGTTTGCAGCAAGAACAGCTGAGAAGAAGGAATCGTGTTGTTTTTTTTTTTTAACCTTGGATAGACCCTTCTTGGCAGTGCTGGCAGAATGGATGTTCCCTGAGCTGCTTGAACAAATTACTCTGCAGTACTGGGGCCATACCTGCAGTACTGTGTCCAGTTCTAGGCTCCCCAGTGGAAGCAAGATACGGACTTAACTGGAGAGAGTCCAGCACGGCCACCAAGATGATTAAGGGACTGGAGCATCTGTCACATGAGAAGAGGCTGAGACTCTTCAGCCTGTACAAGAGAAGGCTCAGGGTTAGTCTTATGTATGTGCATAAATTCGTGATGGGATGCAATGACGAGGAGGGACCCAGCGTCTCCTCAGCAGCATCCACTGATGGGACAAGAGGCAATGCGTGCAACTTAAAACATGAAATTCCACTGGAACACAAGAAAACACTTTTTTTTTTTTTCCTCCTCTCTCTTGTGAGGGATGTCATACACTGGCAGAGGTGGAGTTGCCATCTCTGGAGATACTCAAAACTCAGCTGGACATGGTCCCAGACAGCCTGCTCTAGCTGTCTCTGCTGGGGCGGGTGGGTTGCACTTGATCCTAAGAGGTCCCTTCAAACCTCAAGAATTCTGTGAATTCATTGGCAGTTTCTCACCAAAATGCCTTTGTCTTGCTGTGGTCTCTCTTCCATCACCTGGATTTAGTGCTGGACTGTACAATTACTGTCATCGGGTATTGGTTTTGCAGTGCTCGGGAGTATCCTCTGGTAGGCCACCTGGGAAATCAGTTCTTTAAAGAAAGTGTTTAATCACTGTAAACCACCAACATGTTTACCTGTGGGAAGACCAGCGATGCGATGTTCTTGACAGGTATTTGACATACATAAAACCCAGGCCTCGGTCCAGCTGCTCTGTACCAGCCAGCGTCACACACGGTACTTGTACAGGATGGGAATGGTGTTCCCCACCTGGTGTGCTCCATGTGCCAGCATCCAGCCTTGGTAATCAGCATCATCATCACCCCAGGCAATTTTAATTAGGAAGCAAAGGGTGGAGTTCTTTAACAAAAGGACAGTTACCCTTACCTGCCCTGTGGCTAAGTTCTTGGATTTGCTTTCCGGTAGGGCTGAGGCAGCAGTGTTGCAGATTATTTTAAGATTTTACTGAATCTTTCTATATTTTGTGTTTATGTAACTGTTAGTTATAAGAGCATTTTGATTTTAAGGAGTTAACCTCCATGTTAGAATTATGTTAGCACTTACTAACCAATGACGTATGAATTGCTTTGCTGCTTGTTACCCAAGACTGTTACTGGAAGTCCCTGTGCTATAGACCATAATACCCTTAGTCCTTATTCTCCAGAGGATAAGCAGAGCACCCAGGTTCTGTTGTGTATAGGATGAGTTATTGGACAGCTTGGCAAGGCTGATATCCAGCCGTCCAACTTGGCAACAAAACTAACTTAAGGTGTCCTGAAGTGAACTACCTTCATTATAATACTAAAAATCACGCCCACAGGTCAAGACGACCCTTGCCCAGGTGAAGACCCTTCCCCTGAACAAGTGTAGTAACAGAAAAGGATTACGCAGCAAATATTACAATTATATGCAAATTGCTAACCTATCATTGTAACTGGGACTTTACGACCTTGTAATTGTTGTATATAAATGTAACGGTAACATCTGCACAGGTGTGCTTGATCTGTGGAGATGCCCCCGAGCACCCAGCGCTGCAATAAAGGCGCGCCCGCTTCTTAATGCTGCAGTGGTGTGACGAGGTGTGATTCCCGGTTTCGGTGACAGCGGCAGGAAACTGCAGCTACAGCCAACGCTGTCGGTCTCGCTGCCGTGCAGGACAGCCGGTACCAGCGCCCGCCACGCGTGCGCTGCTTGCGCCCCTCGCCGGCTCCGCGGCCCCCCCCGCACGCCTACGCGGCCAGGCGGGGCCAGGCAGCCGCAGTGGGGCCCTGCCGGGCCCAGCGCCCGCCCCGCCCCGCGCCGCCGGGCGACGCTCCTTCCGGTGCGGGCGGCGGCCATGGTGGGTACGGGTGTCCGTGGTGGGGAGGCACGCGCCGCCGCCTTCGGGGCGCCGCGCAGAGGCTCCCGGTCGCGCCGCTCCGCGGGTCGGGGGGCGGCGCGGGCTGGCGGCGGCGGCCATCCCTACGCCGGCCATCCCTACGCCGGCTGCGGAGCGGCCCCGGGAGCGCTCCCGCCGCCCGCACCTGGTGATGGTGGCGCGGCAGCCGCGTCCGCGGGGCCTGTGTCCCGCCGGGACCTCCGCCTGCCCCCCGGCCTCTTTCGGGCCAGCCGGGGGGGGTGTCGTGGCGTTGTTGGGGGTCTCGGGCCGCGGGCGGGGCGTGGCGGGACCGGGCCGCGCCGGCGGGAGGCGCGCACCCAGCCCCCGAGCGGCCCTGCTGCGGGTGCCGGCACCCCTCGGGCTGACCGTGCCGCTCGCGTTGTGTCCGTGCTTTTTCAGGGGACGTCGCAAAAGGATGTTATAATAAAACCTGACGCCCCGAACACGTTACTTTCGGAGAAGCACGCGGACTATATCGCTTCGTATGGAACGAAGAAAGATGATTACGTAGGTATCGATCTGTTTCGGTACAGCTGTGCTTTTGTTAACGGTCATGGCAACCGCCACCTCCATGCTCGGAGCCAAGGGCCTGGTGTGCGCGCACACGCTAATTGTTTCTCGCCCTGCAGTCGGTTTCCCGAGGTCCGTGATGAGTTTCGGCGTGTATTAGCTGAGTATAAGCTTCAAGATTATCAGTTCAGCTCTAGAATTACTCTAAGACCTGAGAAATGAACTGCTTGTGCTTTCTTCATCCCCTAGGACGCAGGGGAGCGTGGCTGCATCCGCGCAGCCGCGGGGCACGGGGTGTAGCCTGCGAGAACTGGGTGCTGGTTCCACCGGGTGGAAAGCAGCAGTAACTGCTCGTCAGAAGGAGTTGCGGTTGCTTTTGCAGTCCACGAAAGGACTCTGAGCGCTATTGCTTACGATTGCTCTCGTGCTTTAAAAGTTCTGCACGTAGAAAATAATGTTGATGGGTTCTGTAGGAGGTGTGATCTGTGTAAGAACTCGGTATGAAATTTCACTTCCCAGTGCAACTTTAGATTGTAGGAGTTTGGACGCTTGTAACGTTCATTAAATGTTAACTTGTTATTTTTGGGACTAGTTGGGGTGGTAATTTGAGCAGTAGTTTGGGTAAGGTGATAGCTGATGAGCCGAAGTGAATCGGTGCCTAACTGCTTGTACAGGTTTAATTTGATATTGAGCTTGATGCTTTGAACTAGGAAATAACGGGAGGAAGGGAACGTAGTACACGTAGCTGTATACCTGTGTGTGCCTGTACGTATGCATGTGTGTACAGAATATTTATGAGTGGCTGATACGAAGTAAGTTGTTAATGGGATGGAAGATGGTTGGTGCATTACAGTTTGTAAATGTTTTTTTCATTGCTCTTTGTTGATGATGTGCTTATCTGATTAAGAACTAAAATAATCCACTACTTAGGAATACTGTATGTCGGAATATTTGAGGATGAGTGGTGTGTACTGGGGGCTGACAGCAATGGATCTCATGGGGCAGCTGCACCGAATGAACAAAGAAGAAATTCTGTCATTCATCAGATCATGTCAACATGAATGTGGTGGAGTAAGTGCCAGCATAGGTCATGATCCTCATCTTCTGTATACCCTCAGTGCCATCCAGGTAAATGTAACAGGGTAATTTTAGAAAAAAACACTTAATTATTTTGATGATGGAAGCCTTATGAACGTGGGTGCTGTTGGATGCCAATGGCAAAAACTTCCAGTATGTTACTTTAAA
The DNA here is from genome assembly GCF_015220075.1 of Falco rusticolus. Taxonomy (NCBI): domain Eukaryota; kingdom Metazoa; phylum Chordata; class Aves; order Falconiformes; family Falconidae; genus Falco; species Falco rusticolus. Next base: position 89,021 of record NC_051197.1, on the reverse strand, counting down.
AAAAAATGATCTAATGGGAAAAACTTCAGGATTTAGCTGTATAATTTCCTAAAAAACTGTCAGAATTAGGAACGTTGTGCTTTTAATGATCATTTAATGGTGACTGCATTCTTGGTAAGTTTTGTGACAGTCTTGAAATAGTTCTTAGTCACAGGTTTTACTGGAGTTTTTTGTAGATAATTTTGGATTTTATAAGTTCTTAGTGTACATTGAGGTGAAACATACATATGACCAGAATAAAGTTTTGGATTTTATTTTTTAATGTATATATTACTATATTATGATTCTTATATATTATAATGCACTAATAGATAGTTATGTAGTATTTATATAATTTATGTAACATGCATGATTGTGTAGTGTGTTTACACTTTAGTACTGTACAAAAGAAAAATTGTGGTACTCTGTTCTTGTTGTGTTCCTCAAATACGTTTTTTTAGTGTAAAACTTTAAAATTATACCAGTTTGTTGAGCATTTTATTTGGTAGTACGCTTCCCCTGAGAATAAGTGATTCTCAGTCTTATTTTTTCACTGTAATTATCTCCAATATAGATTTAATCTCTCACTCTCATGTGTCTCCTCCCCTCCCCCTCTCTTCCCCCCCCCCTTCCCCCCTCCTGCAAACCATCATGGGAAAAAATACCAAAAAGTCTCAAACACTTCTGAACAATTGCTTGATTGCTTGCATACTGTATCTCTAGTCCAGTCTTCTGGAAGAAATATTTAAAGGGTGCTACAAATAAATAAGATAGCTTCCAGTTTTAGGAAGAAAGTGTGTTGGATTTGAAACCCTTGGGTAGGACAGAAAAATGCTGTTTTCTTGAGTTGGTGATGAGTGTTGTTGTGTATTATCTGCTCTAAAGTTGACATTTATCACTACTTTAGCTTCCTGGTTCTCAGCGTACCAGTAATTCTGGAGCTAAAGTTTATTTATGTTGTGAAGCTTGAGCTTTTCCAGACTGTCCAATCAGTCCTTTCACAATCCAGTATAAGGAGAAAAGGCTATGATGTGAGGTTGCTTACTTTTACTTATTAGAGATGGTAGTTCTTAGATAATATCTCCTAGTAACATCAAGTGTTTTTCATGTTAACTGCTCTAGATTTATGCAAATTAAAAAGTGTTAGCAAGTGCTGATGTAAAGTTTTTGTGTTTAACCATAATGTTCTTAGTGAGAGTGCACGTTCTTAGTGAGAGTGCACGTTCTTAGTGAGAGTGCACGTTCTTAGTGAGAGTGCACGTTCTTAGTGAGAGTGCACGTTCTTAGTGAGAGTGCACGTTCTTAGTGAGAAAACACCATTTAGTTCTGTGTATGTGTCCAGAATATTTAAAGGGTCATGTCATATCTTCCTTTGATCACAGTTAATAGTAGTTTGTTCAGATTTGCTTTTTAAGGAGCACACTATGATTATATATTTTCTGTTGGAGTTGTACATTTTTTTTTTGCATCTCCATAAGACTTACATTTTATCTTAACAATTGAAAAGATTCCAGCTAACCCTAGGTGTGCAAAGTCATAGAAGTTGATATTTTTCAGAATTGGCACTATAATATTGATTGGTTTCAACTGGTCTTTCTGTTGTGCTGTTTATAGTAAATTCTTAATTACTGTCTTTACAGATTATGCAAGTTATGAGTAAACCCACAAAGCCAGCTGGGGCTCAGAAATGGTGTTGTTTTCACATGACATTGTGTCATAGAGATTTCACTGGTTCAAATCAATGCTAGCTCAGAAACCTTTGTGTTCGCTACTATGACCTATATTTTTCTTCCAGAAATACATTGACTCTACAGTTTGTGTGTAATCATATTGTTCATACTTCTTAAATTACTGAAGTTTGGTTCTGTTAATTTTATTTTTAAATTGAATGTAAATAAAAGTCTTATAACTCAAAACCAATCATTGCTGATGGGCTTGGACTGTTAGTGGTGTTAGTAACTAGCTGCTTAACTTACACTTGCATATATCCAAGTAGCAGCAGTGCACAAACTGCAAATTTGTAAGTCTAGGATGTCATTATTCCATTACAAAATTAACTGTAATGCAAATCTGTGTTCTACATAATGCTAACATAAAAACAAATAAACCTCATTATGAGTTTGAAAAGAGAGATAGAAGTTGGAAAGAGCAAAGCATGAAAGTGGTCAGCTTGAATTGCCTGTGTTTTCATTTGAGAATTTCTTAAAGTTTTTAGATAGAGATAGATGAACTGCAGTGAATGAAATTTTATTTCAGTAAACCTTACCAAACAGTATTCACAGTCAATTAAAGTCTTTTATAAATCCAGGATTTTTTAAAAAGCAATTTTTAAAAAATTTTAAAATTTTTGCCTCTCTTTGATTGTTACTGTGTCTTTTTCCCACCCTCTCCAGATTCTTACCTTATATGATAGTCTCCATGTTGTTGATGTAAATAAAATTGTTGAATATATACAGAACTTGCAACAAGAAGATGGATCATTTGCTGGAGACAAATGGGGTAATTTTCAGATCTTTAAGATTTAGTGACTAGGTTGACATGTAAGTCCATGAACTGAAGTCTTCTTGGACGGTCTTTTTGCTTATGTATTGTATGTGAACACTTCTATTTTGAATTTTGAAAAAGGAGGTTTTGTGAAGGGCAGAGTTGTGTTTAATATTTATGAAAGGAATGAAAAACTTCAGTTCCTTTCTTGTATTACAAATAAATTGTCCAGATCTTAAAGACGATGACTTTTGACCATTTGTAACTTGACAGTACTTGGATATGCTAGATATGCTATTCCATAGGGAATGTTTTATGCTTGCCATTCAATGGCAGGCAGTTACGGTCTTTATCCGTGTTGGCTGCGAAAGAATTTTTCACTATATGGGAATGAGAAAAGCTGGCTTTGTACTTACGAACTTCTGTTAACACTGATTTTGTTTCTGCACGTAAATTGTGAACAAAGATGGTATTTTTAAGCTGCAGCATAAATATTTAGTCAATATAAAATATCTGTCCCCATGGAATGCTTACATTTTAATAAAATCTGTTGCATATTGCTCATAGTTTTGGTAAAATTCAGCAATCAAGATTATGGCAGTATATGTATGCTACTTGTAAAGGTAGCTGTTAGGCTATGTGTTAAAATAGTTCATAGTTCGCTGGATCCTTCTTGTTAAAGTATTGAAACAAACATACTGAATGCACAATGGCTTACTGTTACCTCTTAGAGGCCATTACAGCACAACTGAAGGGGTCCAATAGCTGGTGTGATTCAGAACAGCATGTGGGTTTTTTTTTATGTTTCAGCTTGTGCATTTCTTAAGAAGAAGTGTCTTAGATCAGTTTGACCAAAAAAATGAATGTTTGTGTCTGGGTTCAATTTTAAATTTTTACTTCAAATATTAATTGCTCAGAGTTTGTGCTAGGAGAGCTACATTGGTATGGACTTGCTGAGCAATCTTTCTGATACAGGTGTAGCTTCCAGGTATAAGTATGCAAAAGAAAACTTGCAACTTTCGTCAGTCTTCTGAAACAAAAATAGCTTCTACTTCTGCCCAGATTTAAGGCAGGTCAAGTGCTGTATCCGAGTATTTTTGAGTCCACAGCTCTGGAATTATCTAGTAGAGCGCTACAGGTGAACTCTAAAATTTATAGTTATTTGTAAATTGCCACTAGTTGATTTGGTTATATATCTGACAGTACACCAGTTTGAAATGAGTTGTTTGCTTTACGTGCAGTAAACTTAACAGGTCACTTGTTGTAGTGTACACTTTCTAAATTACTGATTAAATAATTCGTGGGCTGGAAGAGGAAAGAGTACAGGGGCAGTTTTTGGCTGATAGTTGTTCTGTGTAAAACCTAGTATTTTAATGTTTTGTTCCATATTTTCAGTGGTGATTTAATTAACAATAAAAAAAAATTAAAACTCTTTATTTTATTTCCTACCCCCACATTCTAGGAGAAATAGATACAAGGTTCTCCTTCTGTGCTGCAGCAACTCTTGCGCTTCTGGTAAGCCCTAAATCATTACCTTCACAAGTACAGAATCTTCTCTGTGCTACTCCTGAAGTTCCTGTAGTTGATGGGTTTGGTGGAATATAAAGTGCATTAGTTGCTTTTCTGACTTGCAGGGAAGACTGGATGCTATTGATGTGGGGAAAGCAGTAGAATTCGTTTTGTCCTGTATGAACTTTGATGGAGGATTTGGTTGTAGACCGGGTTCCGAATCACATGCAGGGCAGGTGAGTTTTTCTTTATATGGAAATGTTTTAAATGAGCAAGCATCACATACTGTCTATAAGTGTGTTTACAGCATCTATCAGTGACGTCAATTGATCCACCTTTATTGTTTCCCAAATGCCTGATGCTAGTATCTTAGTTAAAATAAATGGGCAAATAGGTAGATAAGTCTAGGATGAGTAGAGACTTGGGAAGGTACGGTCTAGGAAAACAAACCAAAAAAAAGACCATAAGGGAACAACTTTTAGGAGTATTTCAGTCTTCACATAGTGGTGTTGGAATAGTATGAGGATTTTTGGAGAATTTGGAATGAATGTTAATGAAGACGTTGGACAAGATCCATCACTGACTCTGCCACAGATCATAATGAAACATAAAGGTCAATTGTATAGTATTTTTACTGATAAATAGCTGATGTTTAGTGTAGTGTTTGCATGCTATCAGTAAAAACAGTATACGTATAGTTTGATATTTATCAGTGATGTACTCAGAAATGAGACGTGAACCTTCTTAATGCAAGGCTTGTTTAATTTTTTGAGGAAAGTCAATTTTAAGATGAGATGCCTAACTCGGGCGTGGGAATGTTTATCATGTTTTGTTGTAGGCACTGAAGAGTATTTTACTAGTAACAGTGAATTCTGAAAAATGCTCAGTAAAATCTAGTTGAGAAGAGAATGCAGTGTTATAACTGGAAAATTAAGGTATCTTTCAAGGAAGAAAATCTCAATGACATTTTCCAGCAGAAAACTTACATAAAAACTACCTTTGCTATTTTTATTTTTTTTCATAGAAGGGATCATTGCACTTAACCTGAATTTATGAATCAGTATCAACCTTTAATAAGATACTGTAATGTTGTTGCAAATCACCTGTTTATTTTGCATAATTATGGTGAGCAGCGTCATAGCCAGGATTTACCTACCTCAACACATGAAAGTATTAGAGGTGTTTTGTTGAGAAAAAGCAGTGGGGGTTTTGTTTGTTTGTTGGGTTTTTTAAAAAACACCCACCCACCCCATACCCTTTTTTTAAAATGGGAAAAATAATTTAAATCTGATAAAACACTCTTTAAGATAAGGTACACTTATCTACAGTACCATTGCCTGTATGGTCTACATGGCTGGACCATGTTATAGTTGTCAAGGCAGTCAGAGCTGAACTCACTGTGTTTGCAGCTGGCATTTCCTGGGAGGATTAGATACGTAGTGCATGTTCATAAGCTCCTTAAAATGCTGCAAAGGCCAACTCCTTTGTCTGCACAGTAGTTCAAAAGTTTTCTGGGAGTGTCACATTTATTTTGCACTATTCTTAGATAGCCACATCCTTGTTGATGTGTGCTTTTGTTGGCTTTTTTTTTTTACGGGGGCGGGGTGTGCGGGGTGTGGGATGTTGGCTTTATAGGGGTGTGTTTTATTAGGACAGGCAATTATGAGCAGCCTTCAGTTGATACTGTTGGTTCTTGCACTTTGTGCTTGGCTGCTTTCTTAGTGACTGCATGAAATGTGACCATTGCACTCTAAAAAATAAACAGAGGTTAATCAATGCACATACAGTACATGGCATGCTGGTAATAAGCCTGATGTGACTAGGTGCATGTGGGATTGCCAGGATAGTTAATGATCAGGGTTAAACTGTTTCTGCTAGAGAATTCATTTGGTCTTCAGTTGGCTCTCCACGAGCCTTAGACTGAGGGGCGCACACACATGAACAGAGCATGGGCTGGATGCAAAATTTTTGTGAAGGCCATATCCAGCCTGCAGAAATCAGTTTGAGCATCCCAGGCTTGACCAACGAACCCCAGTGTGTGTTTTTAAAATAAAACTGTATGGCTCTGCCTGATCTTTGAGGATCTTTTTCCAAACCTTGCACTAGTGTCTTATATTAGTAAAATCTTACTGGTTTATAATTACGATGCGTGACTGGTACTTTTGCACAAACCCAAGTGTAACAATAACATGCTTTTCTAATGGAGAAGTAAAACTCACTGAAACTAAAAGTCGAATTGTGTGCTTATTTTGTATTGTGTTTGCATGGCTATATTCCTGCTTTGAGGTCTTTCTGTATTTAGTCTGCCAAACTATACTTAGTTTTTAAATACACAAAATATTTATGTCTGTAATTTTAGATCTATTGTTGCACAGGATTTCTGGCTATAACCGACCAGTTGCATCAAATAAATGTTGACTTGCTGGGTTGGTGGCTTTGTGAACGCCAGTTACCTTCTGGAGGTCTCAACGGACGACCAGAGAAGGTAGTAGGTGGTTTCTTTTGTTTGTTCAAACTTCAATAGATACTTTTTCTGAAGCTGAAGTACTTCTGGAAAATTTAATGACTGCTGAGAAATTTTTAGTAAACTTTACAAAGTCAGGCCTTCATTTTGATTCTTCAGTTTGTGACTAACACTTGTTATGCAGTCCTTAGCTGTGCTTAGTTTGAGTCCTCCGTTCAAGAAAGTATATGTGCTGAATTATGTCTTGCTGACCACCTGAACCAGGTTCCTGTTAAATCAGGGCTTGAGTATTTTCTGACATTGGGAATGATCTCTTCTCTAGGATTTGTACAAAAATTACTGTTGTACTGGATGTAAATCCTGGGTGTTTAGTGTTTCGCATCACACTAGGAAATTGTGTAGCTATGATAATCTCCACTGGCAAATAGATAACCAACCAACCATTTTGTTTAGTTGGTTTTTGGTGCATAGTACTGTAGCTTTTTTTATGAAACTAGTTGAGGTGAAGTTCTTTGTACTTCTGAAAAAGGCACTGTGGTTTTTCAGCCTTTCTCGCAGAATGTGAAAGCTGTTTCAAAATCACATTCTTGTGGTTTTGTTCTTGAAGGAAAGAGAGTTGAAAAAGAGACTTTTCCTTCCTGGAAAAAAAGGAAGTCCTCTGAAAAGGGACTGCATCCAGGAATTTTTTTCTCTTTAACCCCAAAGAAACTCTGCAACTCTGGTGTTTCTCTGCAACACTATTATGACAGCACACCTAGTAATCTGCAGAATCACCAATAAAATTTGCAGCGTCGTGTTTAAAACAAAATCAAATAATAATATTCTCTGCTTGGCAGTTACCTGATGTATGTTACTCGTGGTGGGTGCTAGCATCTTTGAAGATGATTGGCAGGTTACATTGGATTGACAGAGAGAAACTGCGCTGCTTTATTTTGGCTTGCCAGGATGAGGAGACTGGAGGATTTGCTGACAGACCAGGAGATATGGTAAGGAATCCTTTACTACATAAAATGTACTGAATTGAACATTTCAACTGAAAAAGTAAGTTTTATCATTTGAGTGTAACTTCACTTGTGATCCAGGTGTAAGTGTTCTGCAGAGCCTGCAGTTTACTCTGAAGCAAACAATAGGGTAGAGTTGTCTTTGAAGACTCACTTAGGAAGCACATGTTTTATATTGCACTTGCACTGTGGTATCTGCCACTGAAGTCAGTTGTTGCTCCTTAAAAATTCTGGTTTGGTTCCCATAACACATACCACACAAATTAATTTCTCACACTTGGAAGATCACTACTAAAATACTGTGTTTGATGGTGGTTTTTGGGGGATGTGTGAGATGTTCTGGGGTTTGTTTTGTTTTTAAAATGATATGCAGGCTAGAGTCCAGTGCAGGTTAAGTAGTCTTCAACTCTCTCGGTGGTTTTGCCTGATCTGAATGAGTCTTAAGTTTTATTAAGAATCCTTAGACACTAACTTCTGCCCTGTGCCAGCCCAGCCACTGAATAAATCCTCTCACTGGCATTTGTCTAGATGAGGGAGGAAGAAGCTTTTGTGATAACATTGTGAAGAGGCTGGTGGTATGGATTTTCTGCTTGATTGAGAGAGCGGTTATCGTTTAGCTGGTCTGTTCTCTGGTTTCAAGTGGAAGTAATTGAGATTGTCCAGGTAAAATTGCAAGTAAAGTTCCTATCTTTCAAGGGTGATGGGCAGGTAGAATTAAAAGTGTTATGAGACCTCAGTGCAATTCCTATAGAACGCTTTGCTGCTTATTTGTCAGCTGTCAAGGGGAAGTCTTAGCTGTTTTTGTTGCAGCTGATCATGTCTTCTTTTTTCTCCACAAATGCATTAAAAACTGCAGTAGCTTTCTATTTCCTTGCAAGCTGATACACTATTCCCACTTGGGGGAAGGGGGACGAATCTCTTGACTCTGGTCTGTCATTTGGAAAGTGTTTTGATGTTCTTGAAATGGGAAGGTTTTTGTATTTCTAAGAGCTCACAGAAAGACTTTTTTTCCCTTTTCAGAATTCTCCAAGAAAAGCCTAGCACTTAAAAGTCTTAATGCTTTTCTGGCTTTGATATTGACAAGCGTCTCTCAGTAAATCATAGTACTGTAAATGCACGCTGTGGAAATTGTCTTACCTGTCAACACATGTCAGCACGAATGGGAGTTTGTTCAGTTGTGGTGCCTTCTCCAGCCACGGAGATTTGCAGTTCTCTTGCTAGCAAGCAAAAGCTTCATTCCATACAAATGAAAAGCTGGTTGGCTTTTGGAAACAGACACAAACTTTCTTTCTTCTCCCAGGTGGATCCGTTTCACACCTTATTTGGAATTGCTGGACTATCTTTATTAGGAGAAGAACAGATTAAGGCCGTCAATCCTGTCTTTTGTATGCCAGAAGATGTCCTTCGAAGAATAAATATACAGCCTGAGCTTGTGAGCTAAGCCTTGTAGAGAAAAAAGGTTGATATGCCCAGTTACTTTGGTTTTATTGATTTAAGTAATCTCATCTCTGAAATTTAGCATATACTTTTGAGATGTGTTTACATTATGAAAGTAAAGCAGTAGCTTTACTGTGGGCTTTTTCACTTTGTAAACTATCAGAACAGGCTGGTTCTAATTATCTGAGTGTAACGTGTTCTTTAGTTGTATATAAGAGATGTAGAAAAATTCAAGTCAAAGCAATAGTGTGAATGCTTGGTTTTTTGTATTACTGTGATACCAACTATGCTAGCATATGTCTTTACACAAGCATGTTTGGTGGTGGGTCACACAAAGCACTTTAAAAGAATATGGGGGGAAAAAACCCAAACCAATGCCAAACAAAACCCTACTTAAGCCATGCACTTAATGCCATACACATGTGCATTTAATTCATCCTGTTGACATTTGCCATCAGTTTTCTATACTGTCAAACAAGCTTTTTCTTCTGATAGTAATTGGTACCGGTGAAAGCAAAAATTATGGTTCCATTAAGTATATAAATGTCTTCATTTTTTAATGAGTCCCTTAGGTTCCATTTTCAAGTATCAGCAAAATCTATCTCAAGTATGTTTAGTGAAACTTGCAAACATAAAGCATTCCAGAGAAGGTCTTAATAGGACAGACTTGTAACTGAGAGCTGATCCTAAATTCATTGCTGGGTTGAAATCCTGCTTTCATAGCTCCTAAGATGATAATTGCCAACTTGATTATGGTGTAATTGAGAATAAAACTAACCCTGGAAAATACTTGTTCTCTGAAGGATGAAGTCCTCTTTGTTTTCACAGAAGCCCTAAAATTGCCTCTTAATGTACATTCCACACACCCTGGCTGAGACTGAATGGTATTTCAGTTGAAATGTGCGGTAAAATGTAATTGTGAAGAGGAGGAAGTCTTTGATAATCTCTGTACTTAAGGAAGGTCTAAAGTTTTAAACACAGCTCTAAAGGCCACCTGGTTAGTTTTATCCAGCCTATTTGTGTTAGTAGAGTTAGCTGGAACGGCACAAAGTAACTTTTTGGTAGACCTTAATCTGTAGAAGATTTCAGAGAAAATGAATGCTCAAGTAATTCTAATGAATTTTTAAAGCCTTCTCTATGGGCTTTTAGATAAGGTAAAAAACCCTGCTAGAGCATAATTAGATTTAGCTGTCCAGTTGCCTGATGAATTCTTTGGTCAAAGTCTGGAATTAATTTCTTTTTCAGGCTTTGGAAGAAAGTTACAGTAGGTTTTGTGTTGAGTGTGAGGGAATGAGAGCACTGATCAGGTTTTATCTGACTGCAGTGTTTAACAGAAAATTTTAAAATTTTTCTTGTTCCAGGTAACCTGTGCAAGTGCCACTTCTTTTGATCTAAGGAAGCACTGTTCAGTACATAGGAATTTGCCATTTTTTCCATGTTGTGTAGACAAAATAGAATCCTCTTCAGAATTTCTAATCTAGTATAGGCTTGAGACACCCTGGGAATTAACGTGTGGGTGATGCTATATGACAGTGTAGAACATTTCACTGTAGGTTGAAAACCCGTTAATACTATCAGAGTTTTTCTCTGGGGAAGGTCTGGTTACTTCATTTCCTAAAATCAGCTGTGATTTGTAAAGATCTTAAAAGATGATAGGTTAAAAAAAGGGTGAGTATGTGCACAAACCAAAAACTTCCTAAGAATGGAAGAATATTCTTTACATCGTTTTTTTAACACATTTTATTTGTAGGAGAGTCATCACAATTGTTCTTACGCAAACAAAATAACATTTTTATTAGATGTACTGTGAAAAAAAAATCAGCTGCCCAGTGTGTTTATGTTCAGACTCCTGTCATTTTGGTGGTGTTACTGTCTACCTCTTCTTTTGTTAAAAGTACTGAAGATTCCTCCGCCCCACCCCCCCCGCCCCCCATGTAGTTAGAAGCTTAGCAGTAATTAATTTACTGTTCTGAGTCTTGGGTTATAGGTCTTTTAATAAAGGCTTTCAGAAATTTGTACTTCAATAACTTTTTTTTTTCCCATGGAAATCTTTGTATGGAAAGTTCCTGACATTATCTTGGCACTTCATCTTAAGTGCTATAGCATAGCTGACATTCCCAACAATAAATTTGGCAAGACACCGTATGAGAATTTGTGGAAGGATAATGAGTAATTTGGATACATAAAATTGTGTGTCTGTAGATACGTTTACTAAATGAAAATCTGTGTGTGCATGGTGTGAATGGGCAGCTATTATGTTGCCTTCTGAGAAAACGGTCAAGTCCAGAGGCATGTGCTTTATTCCAAGGATGCTCCCTTTCAGCTTTGTTGAGACAGCTTGGTTAGGTGAACTCAGCCTTGCCGTTTGTGGCTGTTAGGAAAGAAGGGGTGGTGGAAGACGGATGTCCCTTTTGTTTCTGCTTTTCTTGCCACGAACTTGGATCTCTGTCAGAGAAGAGAAGGTCCAAGACCAGCTTCAGGAGTTGGAAGGCTTGTGGAAGGTCCGACGTGGGACTCGCCATTCAGGGTGGTGGCAGTAAGGGCCAAGCAGCTGCCAGACTGAGTCCTTTGTGCTGCGGTGGGGCGAGAGGTTCAGACATTGGGGTTCACATTTGACTGGGGCCACTCAGCTGGAGGGCCACAGGGGCGGCTGGGGGCCTGTAGCTGAGCAGTTCTCTGGAGCTGGGAGCCATCAGTTGTGGCCTGGCTTCAGCCTGAAGTGTATTTTAATGCAGGTGTGTTACATTCCTGAGGCAAAATTTGACTAGTCAAAATGATAATTGAAGCAGTTAACATGTTACGTTATATGCTGACATGCAAAGCAGTGTTCCAGCGTTCAAAAGTGCACATAGAAGGCCAGATATTTAAGACCATTCTAGATGTAAACAAGCGGTGTTTTTTACTGGGATCTCTTGCGCAGGGGGAAGGGTGTGCTGCCCCTGTGGAAAGTCTCTGAAAGTCAAAGAACGGGTGTAGGGCAAGCTGTGTAAGCGCGTTACCCTTTAGAAGAGCCTCCCCTGCTGCTGCCTGGGCCTCGCTGCCTGCCCAGCAGCTGCGCTGCCCGTGGCACCGGCTTCAGGCGCGGCGGCGTGGCCCTTTAGCCAGGAACCCGCGCCCCGCCCCGGCCCGCGCGCCCTCTCTGTGCGCGTGCAAGGCGTCTGCGCACGCGTTTGCGGTGGGCTCCGGCCGCCGCCATTTTGAGGGGCGGGTGGGTCGCCGCGGGGCTCGGTGCGGTGGCTGGTCTGGGCGAGGCGGCCATGTTAAAAGACAGCAGTAAGGCGAGCGCGGGCGGGTGGGCGACCTCCTCAGAGTCCCATACGGCCTCTGGCTCTTCCACGTCGGGGCTGGGCGGGCGAGCGGAGCCGACGACCCGCTACGCCCTGGGGCTGCTGCAGACGCCGGGAAGCACCGACGCCTTTTCCAGCGGCGCGGCGAGGCCGAGTGGCTCCAGTGGGGAAGGCCTCGCTCCCAGCCGGGCCACCAGCGGCGGCAGGGTGAAGCCGCCGGCTCCGGGAAGAGGAGGTGGGGTGCCGCGTTGCCGTCTCTGTCCGGGCCTTCATCCCTTTACTTGCCCTCTGCCCCCTAGTCTGGGACGGACCTCGAAAGAGCCCGCACCGGCGGTACTGGGAAGGGGGGAGCAGCGTCCCTTTGTCTTGGCGACCTCTTTTTTGTTATTATTTTTTATTCCGTTCACCCCGACAGAGCCAGGGTGGTCGTTTCTTGCACTAATTTAAAGTTTTATTGTTTTCTTAGTGTAAGTTTTTTAGATAGCAGTATCTGAGTTCCCCGATGGGGTCAATAAGCTGGTTGGAATTGCGAGACGTTTGCTTTACTGGGGACCTGAACCACGTTCCGTTGTTAAGGGCTTTGGTTTCTTGGTTGGCTGGTTTTGGGGTTTGATGTGGTTCGGATTCTTTGGCCCGTTAGCCCGTCTCCCGACCCCCCCCCCCTCGCAGCCCGGCACGGCGAGCCTCCGCCTCGCCCCGTCCGGAGGCTGGAACCTGCCGGCAGAGGCAGTGTCTTGGCAGGCGGGAAAACGTAGCTCAGCTTGTGGTTTTTTTTCGGTGGAAAAGCTATAGAAAGAATTGGAAATAATTTTAACGCTTGCTGAAGTGCATTCTGAAGTACACACGTCTCTAGTATGCATAAAATGTGAAGAAGGTAATGCGGTTGTGATCGGTCGTGAATCCTAGGAGAAACCCAAGCAACAAACAAAACCTACAAAACCTAGAATGCGGATTTGAGCAGGGCACAACTTATGTGTTAAACGTTGGTTTTAAAAAATATCTGTAGGTGTTTGGTTCATCTGGTCTTTCAAAGTGTGGGTTTTTTCCCCATGTTAACAGCAGAGTCTCTTCTCCCAAACCTCTGAGAGAACTTACGCCAAAATCTAAGTGAATGCTATTTTTAAAATAATCTGTATGTATTGCAGTGCTGAATTGTGCACTCTTTTTAAAAAAATATTTAACGATCTGAACTAATAACGCTTTTTTTCAGCTGTCACAGTTTCATAAGATTTTCAAAAATCACACACACACCCCAAAAAATCAACCAACCTACCTCACCAAAACAATACTGTGAATATTTTTGTACCAACCATGAGAAAATGTCATGCAGTCAAGGGGTCATCTGAGAACAGTACTGAAGTATTTTATCTTGTAGATCTATTTTTAATGTAACAGAAGGGACAAAAACATTTGTGTTTGTGTGTCTCTTTAATACTTGGAATTTTGTAAGTTTTAAGTGGAAAAACTCCTTATATTTTAATCATTTTTTGATCTTGAAAAGCAGTTACCCAAGATAGATTAAGGATGTGATGTTGTTTTTAGTTATCTCAAGGGTACTGAAAATAAGTAAAATACTTCAAATAATTTATTGAAACTAAATAGTGATCTGATACGAGGAAAAAAAGATTCACAGGACTTAAAAATGTAGGTAAATCTTAAGATACTGTAGGTAACAAACATGTCCTAGATTATTTTATGATTTCTGAGAGTTGAACCCTGTAAATTCAAAGGGAGATCATTCTCAAGCAGAGGTGTTTTTGAGCATGGTTCTTTGCTTTCTTTTATTGTCCTTTTTCTGAAAAAAAATGCTGAGCTTTAAAACAAATTTTTCATAAACATGTGCAGTTCCAGATACACATTTTACAACTGATGGGCAAATGCGAGGTAGAGCTGAAGTAGAGCATTCTTTCATAAATCTGGAATTCATTAGGACATGAAGTTATGCATTGTAAAGTTACTTCTGTTGTATTATTTCACTCCGGCAACGTAAACAAAGATTTTTGTTGGTGCTGCAAGTAATGCCATTGTTGAAGATAACCATATAGATAAAAACTTGTTTTGAAAACAGACTGACTTTTGTTTTACTTTTTGGAGAGCTTTTGTGGAATGACAGTAAAGGTTATTGCTTGGATATCTCTGTGGTATGAAAAAAAAGTCTTCTAAGCTGTATAGTTATATATTGCTTTCTGAATAAAAAAATTAATGTGTCTGCTTTCAAAAGTTAATTTTTTTTCTTCCCTCCCCCACCAGATTCATATTTCGGGGACAAAAGTTCCTGTGTAGAAAATGCTAGCACATTGAATCTCACAGGTTCTTCTCTGCAAGGCCTGAATAGCACATGTATAGGAAGAACACCCCTCTCTTGTAGTAGACCTGTTTGCAGAAACCGTACTCCTCTTATAGGATATTCAGGTAAAATTAACAGCTTTTAGAGGAAGTAGTCCTACTTATATTTCTAACATTATTTTATTAAACATACTTTATTTTTAATGTGATACAGTAAGATAATGAAATATATTCAAAGCACAAAACATAACATGCGCTGTATGACAGAGGATGCCTGCCAATGAAAGATGCACCTATAGAGGAAAATACTACTTCAGATACTGGTTAGATGTTTTGGTATTGCAGCCTCTTGTTGTTTGCTTTGCATTCATGCTTAAGTTACCAACGTACTTAGAATTCAGACTTTTGTTAATTGTCCAAAGTGGGATTATTTTTGTGGACATGTTGCTTTTGTGTGGTGACTGAGCTGAAAAGGCCGAATTTATGCACGTTTCTAATCAAGGTTTCTTTTTAGGGGCTTGTATATCATGTATCATTATTAGGGGCTTGTTTCTTGATACAAGTTTTATGCATTTTGTGTTGGCATCTTCAAAGGTGTAGAGCACTTTTTTCAGAACAACACCTATGCAGTGGCTCATTAGGTGTACATTTTGCAGTGCTTCTTATGAATAAAGTTGTGTTACAGGGTAATGATGCCTTGTGCCATGTTATGTGACTGTGTGCTCTGGTAGTGCAGAAGTAAAGAGATTCAAAGTTAGTTCTTTCACATTCTGACTAATTATCAATTGAGTCTTTAGTGTTCTTGAAGTTATTTAATGGTAATTTTCTGAAGCAATTAAATTATTTTAAAATTTATTTTTAAAAATTACTTATTCCTGGTAGGGAATACAAATTAGCTTTCTACTTGCTACTGAATCGTTGTTTTGCAAAATGCAACTAACATGAATTCTGTAATTTTCTAAAGCTGTTGTGATCCACAGTTTTCTTTGTGACTACTCCAGGAATTGGGGAATCAGAATAACTATGATGTTGAAACCCATAGGACAGGTTTCTCTAGACTTTATGCAACTTAACAGTGAAACAAACCCAAGTCTTCAGTTTCCTCTGATTTTACATGTGTGGTGTTTAGCCACCAAGGAGGCTCAGGGGAGACCACCTTGCTGTCTATAACCTGAAGGGAGGTTGTAGCGAGGTGGGGTTGGTCTCTTCTTCCAAATAACAAGCAATAGGACAAGAAGCAATGGCCAGTGGAGGTTTAGGTTGGGTATTAGGAAACTTTTCTTCATGGAAGGGGTTGTCAAGCCCTGGAACAGGCCGCCTGGGGAGGTGGTGGAGTCACCATCCCTGGAGGTATTTAAAAGATGCATAGCTGTGGTGCTTAGGAACATGGGTTAGTGGTGGGTTCGGCAGGGCTGGGTTTACAGTTGGTCTTGATGGTCTTAAAGGTCTTTTCCAACCTAAACAATTATGTGATTCTGTGTTTGTGTGTGTGCATCTGTACATTTGTTTATGCTTGCTGTATTGTATGTGAGATTCCTTGATCAGTCTTTCATTGATCTGTAGTAAAGGCAACGTGTCCAGGATATCACATTTTGAAGAAAGTTTGTTGGTTGCTGTATTTTTTTGTAGTGTGGCAAACTGAAAAACTAACCAGCGTCCAAATAAAATTTGTGTAATTATCATACTTTATTTGAAATGCTTATTACTATCTTCAACTTGTAGTTGCTTTGAAAAGAAGAGATAGTACTGGGATCAGCTGATGTTATGGGCCAGGGGTTGTTCTGATTAGAAGATTCAGAATAACAGTTACATTTTCAGCAGGCCTCAGATGAAACTTCATGGGAATGCTGTTGCTGACATATTGTGGCTTACAGAACACAGGTAGAATAAATGAAAGTTCAGGCTTGGGTGTGTGCAGCATCAAAGATTTCGTGCAGGTGGTAGCCAATTGCAGTTCAAATAGCCTTTTAATCTTAAATTCTTAGATAAACTCCAATTCTGATCTTGCCCTTCCTGATTTCTGGTAAGAATTAGTTTTGATTTTGGGGGTACAGATTGAGTTTACTCAGAAGAAAATGGCAGGTTTGGTGTATTACACCCCTTCAGTGGGATCTCCCTGTTTTGACAATGCTCTTATCCCGTTGCTTCTTGAGAGCAAATTCAGTGAAGAACAAGGGAAGTTAATGGTGGAAAAGAATGTAAATGATCACTATGAAGCAGGTAGAGTTTATTGGTGTTTCAAATCAGTAAATATGCCTATGCTACCAAATCCTAATATAGTTTAGATGTTTTTGAAAGTGTAAATGGGGCATGCCTTTTATATGCAAGTATTTTTCTTATTTTGGATACTTTAGACTTAATGGTTATTTAATAATGACGTCTTTTCTGAGTATTTAAGTGAATTCAAGAAGGTTTAAGTAAAGAATCTGTTAAATTCAGCTATTGTAAGGTTTAGTTTGGCTTTCAGCTGAAAGTTAAGATGACTGAGATTGTGAAAGGTTTTTCCAGTTTGAGAAATTATGCCAAAGTGTATGTATCAATTGCTTTTCATAGTGGGGTCATAACTTCAGTATTGCTCAGCAGGTTGCACATTTCCTCATCTAAGTAACACAGTATGACAATCTTGGGTCACAGATTTCCAAGCAAAATGTCATTAGTAGCTTCTCCAACAGAATCTGGAAGAATGTAACACCATTTTGCAAAGATGAAACAAAAATTAGCTGAGATACTAAAAGAAGCACTATATACATATTTTCGGTCTTTCATAGATTAAAAGTTCAGTACACAGAATTAAAATGGTATCACCCCATTAGGTAAATGTTGTGTCTAGGAAGTACTGTAATTTAGTGCTTCAAAGCAGTGCTTCTTACGTAGTGAGGCATAATTTGGCATGTGTGGACTTTATTAGTCTTGGTTAAGACATACTGTTGTACAATCTGTGATGGCAGGCACCCAGAGGGAAGCTGGGGAGAAGCGGGAGGGTCAGCTCATTTTGTCCATCATCTTATCCCCGCCAGTTCTGATTGCAGAGGATGCCTCATCTCTGAGACTATGCTTCTTATTGGCTCACAGCTTAGGTTTTAAACACCAAAACAGTAGCACTAGGAGACAGTTGTTTTTTGACTTGGTGCTGTTAAAGTTCAGTACTGTATGAAGTGGTATGGGAGGAGTGAGATGAAGGAATGTGTCAAAATTCGTCTCCAGTCAACTATACTGCAGTCAGCCATAGCTGAACACAGAACAGCCCCATTTATGAAATTAGCTGTTTTGATCTGAATAATGTGAGATTACGAATCATAGGTCTATAGAGTTCAGTTCAGGTATAAACATCAGGTTTATTGTAGGTCTGCAGTACCATCCCAAGGTAGATTTGCTATGTTATGTTGGGTAAATTGCTAGAGCAGCTGGGTTGGGCGTTTTATCTACGTGGGAAAAGAAAGAAGACTAGATAAGAAAATACAGTGAGGTTTAGGGTCTTCAGAAAGGAAGACATTAGGTGTTAAGGAGCTTTAATCTTAATTTTTACATTTATTTTTGTAAGGCGTGTCTTGGAATCATGGGTGGATATTTGAAGAAGGAGATGAGATTAGTTGAGTTTGTGATATTTGGGAAAATTTAATTTGAAGCAATTTTAAGATGCTAAGAATGTTTCTTAAAAAAACATGAAAATGAAAATCAAATTATTGGTTCTCAAGCATACTTTATATGTATGCATTTTAGAATAGTTTAATAAGTTTAGTGTAAAATCAGATTAAATATATATGTATATGAAAAAGACATTTGTTTCCCCTAGCTTGGTGAGATCTAAGCCACCTTGATCCAAGTTGTGCTTTTAGTAGAATATTATGTTACAGTATCTCTCTGCAATTAATATATCCAATTTTAACTAGTGGTAATAGCTGTGCATTGTCTTGATTTTAAAATGGCAAATGTTTAATAATAGCCATGCCTTTAGGAGTGTAGTAAACATCTTTTTTGTTTAGTACAGAGATGGTGACTCAGAAGTGGTGTTTTCACTTGCTACAGAAATGTGATTAGTTCTGACAGTCTCAAATGCATTCAGTAAGTCTTCTAATGTCAGGTTATGATGTTCATACTTGGGAAGGTGTGCCTTGTCTGTATGGTATGGCAAGTAAGGAGTTTTTAATTGTTAATGAAGTTTGGTAAACTGAAAGGGCTTTCCACAGATGTGGGAATATAAACACATATTTAACTTGGAATGGCAAAGTATAATTCTGTTAATGTAAAGTGGTGGCTTGTAACTGAATATATGGAATGTTTTACAGCTACATCCTCATCTGCAGTCTCTGCTCATACCGTTGCATCAGTTATTGTAGCTGTAGTAGAAGGAAGAGGCCTTGCCAGAGGTGAAGTAGGAATGGCCAGTATTGACTTAAAAAATCCTGAGGTCATATTGTCACAATTTGCAGACAATACAACTTATGCCAAGGTATTGTTGCATACTTAATTGCAGTATCCCTTACAGGCTAATTATTTTGTTTGTCTGTCTTAAAAAAGCTTATGACCAATGGGAAATTAATTTTTTAATTTATAGAAGAAATTTCACAAAAGTTAAAGGAACAAGTTCTAGAAAACGTGCAGCGTTGAAGGGACTGCTATTTCATGTGTCTCAGATTTTAGATAAAGAGGAAATAATATTTTGCAAAAGAAAAATAGCCTTTCTGCAGAAAAATAGTGTTTGGACTATGTGGGAGTGAGATGCCTGGCTTTGAGGAGCATTGGACAATAGGTGGTAGTAGAACTTGCAAATATTTTCATCAGGCAAAACAAAACAACTCTTGAGAGCAGGGCTGTGTAAATGGGGGGGAGGGGGGGGAGCTGGGCAGGAGTAGAATAACTGCAGGGTCAGCTTTGTATGGTTGCACAAATACTCCTTCTCAGTTAGTTCAAAATGAAATTTACTCAAGTCTACAGGCAGGTGTTCTGCCTACCAGCACTGCATACTCAACATTAATTGTGAGAGTAAACTGATTTATGCAACAGCAGTGTTAGTAAAACATCTTAGTTAAATGGTTTTGTTGTTGATACGCATGCTGGAAAATAATGTGGCTTGTAGCATCTTTACAGTAGTCAAAGAAGTAAAACATAAATTTAATTAGGAGACTAAGTAGATGTAACTCAGAATATAAACGGCTATCAATGTGTTGTATAATG
Organism: Falco rusticolus; assembly: GCF_015220075.1. Lineage (NCBI taxonomy): Eukaryota > Metazoa > Chordata > Aves > Falconiformes > Falconidae > Falco > Falco rusticolus. Next base: position 69,399 of record NC_051197.1, on the reverse strand, counting down.
TCTTTTTTTTTTTTTTTTTGACCATTAGTACTTTTAAAGCTTATCCTGGCCTTAACACACGTAAGTACGTATTGCACCTGGCAGCTACAGAAATACTTCTGTAATAGACAGTACTAAAAATAAAAATGAAATGTGCATCTTGAAAATGTGAGTGCATGAAAAAATGTACACATTCAGATGATTATGTAATTTTTTTTGTTCAGGTTATTACTAAACTCAAGATTTTAACACCACTAGAAATAATAATGTCAAACACTGCTTGTGATGCAGGGAGCACAACAAAATTGTTCAGTCTGATAACAGAACATTTCAAGGTAAGCTCTTAAATTTCATTCCCTGTTCTAGAGTTCTTGTTGATCACTTTGATTCTTGATTTGAAAGTTTTCTACAACTTCTGAAACCTTAAACACAGCCACATTTTGTGTTTTGTATCATTTTTCGGGTCAAATTTTACCACGGTAAAGGATAATCTAAATGCAGCTTCAGCATTGCTAGTTCTAATCCTGACAATTACAGAGTTAAGTATATTAGTAATTACAGCTGGAAGTTTTAAATGTGTGGCATTGAAGTAATTTGAGCAATACTGAACCTTGGAAAGAATCAGAGATCAAAAAAGCAAGCATTGTCCTTTGCTGCTCCTTTGTTCTCTCAACCTGATAAATAGATGGGGCTAGTGTATCACAGAATAGGAAAAAGAGCACTGACGAAGTAAGAGGCTGAGATGAACTAGCATGCATAATTTATGAGTATTCAAGTCTCAGAACATTTAAAAAACTGTAGTAATTACTACTTGAATTGTTTCCATGTCTACACTGCTGATGGCTCCTTCATGAGTCCTCTTTCCCTTACTGACTTCTCTCCTCTTTTTCTTGCATAAATCACTGGTGCATTGTGCATATTCAGTTACATTAACCTGCATATCTTTATTCCCTATTTACCATTGAAGGCTTGATAAGGCCTTTACCTTATCAAAAGGCTTTACCTTTGGGCTTTACCTTAAAAAAGGCTTTACCTTTGGGCTTAAACCTTGGCAAGGGAAAACTACACTTTGAATCTGAGCATCAGTGCTAGCATGAAAATAACTCGTCTCAAAAAGTCATTAACTTTATCCAAATCCAAGTTAAATTCACAATGTGGACTAGCTAGCTCTTGAGAGGAAAAGCAATACCCAAGAAAAAGCCTATGTTAATTGACTTAAAGCAGTCATATGAGCCTTTTTGTATGTGCTCACTACCAGAGAGAAGGAAAGATGAGTTCCAATAGTATGGCTTACTTGTGCTAAGAAGCTAGAATGAATAGTTCTGTAAAGACAGTTGAACGGGTTGATAGATTTTCTTGGAAACATGTATCACTAGCAAAATAGGGAAATCTGTCTGGTGAAAAACTCTCTGTAACTTTTTAAACTATTTGCTTTTCACCCCATCTTCACAGAATGTGACTTTTACAACTGTCCAGAGAAAGTACTTCAATGAAACAAAGGGTTTGGAATACATAGAACAATTGTGTGCATCTGAATTCAGCACTGTTTTCATGGAGGTTCAGTCAAAGTATGTTTAAATAAGGAAAAAAGCATACTGTGTCCAGATAAGTTTTTAACAGCTTTTTACATACATAGTACACAGGTCTGTGGCTTGTTGCGAAAGTCAGAAAATAAAACAGAGCTGGGTTTTTTGGGGGGTTTTTTGGTTTTGTTTTTTTTTTGCCCCCCAGTGTTTCTGATATATCTAGAAACTTAAATAGAAAGCCTGTTACAGATTCTGGGTTGGTTTTTTTTTTTGAGTTTTCATAGACTTCCATATTCTCCTTTTCCTTCTTTATTTAACAATACAATGTAACAGCTGTGATTGCCAGCCTTTCTGGCCTCAGCAGATGTTTTCCTTTTACCATCACTTTTGAGTAATGATACTTGGTGACCTGGGTCTTCATTTCAAGTCACGTGTAACTACTGAAATATGTATGTTAACAATAGCAGCTTTGTAGAGGTGGGCTATCAAGTGTACAGACAGTCAAACATTCATGAATATTTGGTTTACCATGCACATATGTGCACTGTACATGGGTTAGAACATACTTAAAATGTTCTGCTTTTTCAGTGCTTATCCCAGTAGTTGTCAAGCAGAAGTGTGAATGTGATTTCTGTAGTGCACTGCTTGGTTTTGTGGTACTTAAATAGCACTATTTAACATTCATTAAAGCTTGTTTCTTTCGAAGGTATTACTGTCTTGCAGCTGCTGCAGCTTTGCTAAAATATGTTGAATTTATTCAAAATTCAGTTTATGCTCCTAAGTCACTCAAGGTGCGTTTCCAGGGGAGTGAGAAAACAGCTATGATAGATTCTTCATCAGCGCAAAATCTTGAACTAGTAATTAATAACAGAGATCCTCGGTAAGAATATTTAAGTTTACAAATTACACTTTTATATAAAAGTTGTATTTTCACCAAGTATCCTTGATGTTTGTGTCAGAACTGACTGTTACATTCATTTCTGTATGACAGAACTTACATACTATTCAGAGCTTTTTTAAAAAAATAATATTTGGACAGAGAAATGCGTTACAATTTGGCAAAAAATTTCTAGCTTAGGAAATCCTACAAGTAAATTGCAGGAATAGATGGTACATAGTCATCTTTACATTGATTTCTGTATTTTATTCAAACTTACAAATGATGATGCAAAATTTCACAGATTGCAAAATGAAGGAAGCAACGTTTTTGCAAGAAGTTGCTTATGTTGGATTAAAATGCCTAGGTTTTACTCATTTAACACAAGATAAAGGCTCCAGGCTTGAAAGGTTGTTTTGTTTTCCTTTAGCCGTAAGGAATAGTGGCAAACACAGTAATTGCTGTAAGGATGGTCACAGGGAATGTGGTACTTGATTGGATGGTATTTCTCCACAATGAGAACAGTGCCTGGAGCACTTCCTTCACCGGGACTTACTTGCCTTCTAGGCAGAAGCAGCTGCAAGGCTTACTTTCTCAAGACTGTTATTCTTGTTAGAAACATGGAAAGTTTCTTGGAAAAAAGACTTGGAACTTGTACTTTGCTGCCTGCCAAGTTCTGAGATCCACCTCTGTTCAGAAGTCTACTCATCACCTCGATACGAAAAGGGGAGCCTGGAGATTCCTCACACTCCCAATTATTACTCATAAGAGCTTTCCACTTGGAGAGATATCATAGAATGGCTTGGATTGGAAGGGACCTTTAAAGTTCATCTAGTTCCAAACTCCCTGCTGTGGGCAGAGACATCTTTGACTAGATCAGTCATCCTTAGACTTCTGCCACTGCTTTCTTCCCTTTCCAGAATTTCTGTGGGCAGTACACAGTTAGATCTGTTCTTCAGAACTGGGAGGTAATTACAGTTTCTTTCTGTTCATCTGTCATGCTCTGCCCCCAGTTCCTTCTTGTTTGCTTCATTGCTTCGTATGTAACTCTAGGAGCCAGCCACTCTTAAGATCGGTGAGATTTTCAGAGCAATATTTCTCTGAAAGCTGCTGCTAATTCCACAGATTATTTTGAGAGGAAGGAGGTCACAGGAGGAACTGAGCAACAGTAAACTGCTTCAAGACACTCTCTCTCCCCCTACCCCCCTCATTATTGCTGGAGAAATTTTGCTGACCCAGTGGCAAGTTTGAATCAGGCCATACACAGCTATTTTCATTACATAGATTTTACCTCTAAAGTGTGGTTAGATACCTTTGTATCAGATACTAACAGGTAAAAGTTAATAGTACAGGCACACACCAGAAACGCCTAAATCAAGTTTTTGTGCTAGTGGAGGGGCTTGTCTCTCTTAATTTATGGCAGGAGGAAATGAGCCTTCAGTTGCTTAAAGGTAGGCGGTGTAGATACTATCCCAAATGTAGAGTTCCCCTTAAGTCTTGTCATGAGTTGCGTATTGTGGTAAATATGTCCTTAATAAAACTGGGTTTGAATTTCCCCCTTTCTTAATTCTCTGGACTGTTGCTTTGTTCTTTTATAATGTGATATTTCAGGAGTTTCTGTACTATCTATCTATTTTCGTGCAGTTTGTTTTGTATACTTGTATCAGATTTCTTCCTATACAAGTTCTGGTTTCAATCAATGTTTATATGGCCCCAGTGTTTTCACTGGTTTTCGTTCAAGCCAGTAGCATTGAAAGCTTCAGTTGTCTGAAACTGTTTAGGTATGTACTAGATGTAAATATTTATTATATTTATATATATATTTATATATGTATAAAAAAAGCTGTTTCTTTTAAACAGATACAGTCAACACTTATGTGTGAGACCCGGGGATGTGTAACATGTAAAAGCCATGAATATGAAAATAATATTTATAATTCATAAGCATGTTATTTGGCTCCTGTATTCGCTGTGAGGTAGTTCTTTAAAAAAACAAAATAGACGCTTATTTCTCTCTTGGGCTTCTAAGTATTTTAAATATTTTTCAGAGATGTATTTTGATGAAAATGTTCTGATTAGTATTTGATCTCAGATTAGAGTTTGCCTCATTTTTAGAGGGTTAGTTTTGTTCACTTTTCATTAGCTCAGTTGAGAGGACAAAGGTGAACTACACTGCTGCAGTAGGAATAGAATGCTACCACAAAAAATGGTGTCAAATGGGGGGTGCTAAGCATCCCAAAAAGCGTATCTCGAATTTGTAGGATACCCTTGCCTGAAAATTTCACTTGATATTTACCATCTTTATTTTTATGAGTGTATTCTTTGCATAATTTTTTCCCCCCCTCTCAAAAGGAACAGCCACACACTTTTTGGTGTCCTAAATTACACTAAAACTCCAGGTGGAAGTCGAAGACTTAGATCCAGTATCCTGGAGCCATTAGTTGATGCTGAAACAATTAACATGAGACTGGACTGTGTTCAGGAATTACTCCAGGATGAGGAGCTCTTTTTTGGTCTTCAAGCAGGTAGTAGTTAATTGGTAGTTAATAGGTAGTTTTTGGAATACATATTATTATATTTCTTTTTAAACTTTTTTTTTCTAATCCATGAAAGCATGCCGTGCTTAATATGTTCGAAAAGTATTCTTTTAATAGTTTGTCAGGTGACATCAGGTGACACTTATATAGTGCACACTTTATTTTTTGAAGTAATCTTTATGGTAGTGATACTTTTCTCCAGTATTTTGCTAAGAAAAGTGAATTTCTCTGATAAAATGGATAGAAGTCAGTGAGCCAATAGATTTTTCAAACAACTTGCGTTTGTCTCTTCACCTCTATGGCTAGATATACACTATGTTGGAAGTATACAAGTATACATAATGTATATGTTAAAATCACATGAAGGTATCATTGATGCAATATGTGTTTGGATGCATATTTTTTTTTTGATTGCTTCATAAATAGTTGTCCAGAGAAATATAAGAAAAAATACAATACCAGAGTATGAGTTAGTCCACCTGAAGCTGAGTCATGTAATCTTAATCTTTATCACAAGAGACATATGATTAAATCTAACAAAAAGAATATTGCTGAACTGATAAATGTCCACCTGTACAATAATCACTACATGCTTAGGCATAGTAAGTGTAGTAATGACAAAATAATTTAGATAGAAGCTGGATTTAACCTGGGTTTTTTTTCTGGTAAATAATTTGTGAAGATAGAATGAAAGAAAGAGATCAGCATAAGTATTGCTAAGTAATTGTGTGCATTTTTAAAAATTTGGCTTTATTACAATTCTACTGTTCAATTTCTGTTCTGTTTACTTTTGTTTTACAGTTATCTCAAAATTCCTGGATACAGAACAACTACTTTCAGTTTTGGTACAAATTCCAAAGCAAGATACAGTATGTTTTGAAGTACACCTTAGATGATCAGTTATCTGTCTATAACATGCAATATATAAATGTGGTAACTTTAAATTTGCATGATATGATAAGAAAAAGACTGCACCTTAAAAAAACATGGAATAATGTTATAGATTGAGACTATAGCTTATGTTACAGCAGTAGAAGATTCTCATAGGAGAATGTTAGAAAAATTTGTGTTTGCTTCAATATCACATTCTACGCAAACGTGACTTCCAAAAATGTTTACTCATTCATCACTCCCCACTTTTATTCTTCATAAGTGGACATCCAGTTTGACAGTATTAAGATGAGAGGGGAGAATTTTCTTCACATCAGCATAAAAGAAAAAAGTGTGTAGCAGAAATTTGCTTTCTTATTTTTGGAGGTTAATGCAGTTTTTGATAGCCTAAAGAAAATTAAGCATCTTTCTCACTAGAAATTAAATAACTTCTTAGCTTTCATGAAATACAAATCTATAGGTATTTGTCTTCATTGCCTGAAAAAACATTTTTAAAAAGGTTCTTAAGAAGTGCTGTGACTTTGCTCAACTGTGCTTATAATACAGATAAATCTGTATTCAATTACAAAGTCAGTTGTGTAAACATACAAAGCCAGAACTGGGACTTACCTGTAGCTTTCCAAGACACATAGTATGAGCTATGCACAGCTTTCGTGCAGGAGTTAAGTGCTTCCTCTGAACAGCGATCACCTGACAGAAAATGGCATACTCACATGGACAGCATAAGCAAGCAGTATCAAATGAGACAGAAGTTTCTTCTATGCTCATAAGCAGAGAACATTATGTCTCAAGCACACAGAGATACCTAGGTTATGAATACTGTTTAAAAGTCCTTTCTTTGTCCAATTCTCAGCTTGACCCATGCCTCTCTGTTAACCTTTGAATGCAAACAATAAGTGAAGTAGTGGAGAACTGATTACTCTTAAGTTTTCTCAGGGTCTTGTCTTACAGATTAAGAGAGTACCCTGCTCTTACCTGTTACCTTAAATAGCACATCTTGCAAGGTGGACCAAAATGAAATGCAGATAAAAGCATTTGTTCATAAGAGCATAACTTAGTTTAGTTGAAAGACAAGCGATACTTTATCTGCTTATGCAGGATTATCAGCTTTAGCAGGAAGGTGTTTTATCCCTTATGCATTTGGCAGTTTCACTCTGTGTGAATGCCTTATGCCTCATGTTGCACCCATTAGAGTGCTTTCAGGAACTTGACAGTCTTTCCTCCTCAGTATTTATAGTGAACTTCCCTTTTGAAGTCTTCTAGGAGGTCAAGACAGATTTAATCTTTTGCCTTGAAAATCACACTGGAATATTTTTATGGTTTTTACCAGGAGATAGTTGTGATTAATTAAACTAAGGGTTCCCTTCCTTCAGTGTGCCAATGTGTCTTTATTAGACTGGAGGTCAGCTCCTGTTCTTAATTAATTTGTAAACAAAAATTGCTGAAGGGGGGTGGGTATAAAAGCTCTCTCCCGCCTAGTGGCTATTAACATTTTTCAAAGCAAGATTATTTTTTTGTCAGACCTTGCCTTGTATATCAATCTGTATATTAACACATGCAATACAAATATCAAAACATAAATACATGTAGTACATGTAGCTTACTACTGGATCTTGGTTGAGACCAGACACTATGGTTAACCAGTGAGCTTGAGATAACTGAACCTTAGCTTTTTTCTGCTCAGCATATTGTCATCATTCCATTATAAGTTACATTTGCCTACTGTACTTGAGTAGGATATTTCTTCCAATGCTTTTGAGGCTTATGCTCACCTGTTTCTATGCTGGTATGCCAGCATCACAGATATTTACAACTTTCTCACCTCTCGGTGTCTTCTCACATGCTGAATTACTTGCTTACGTAAATGACTTCTCTAATGCCAGTTAAAGAAATCAGATACAGACTCCAGTAGGAGTGTAATTAATCCAGAAAAATCTCTTTAATGATATATCCAAAAAGCTGAATGTTGATTGCTCCTGGCTTTCCTTGTAGAGATCTGTAACGTGAATAAAAGATTAGCTGTATGACTAAAACTGTCAGCCTGGGTGCCTCTATGTACATATAGGACCATGTGCACCAAACTTAGCTGAAGCGTTTTCAGTCTTGATTTGGTCCAATATAGCAGAGCTTCGTATTCATGCAACAGACATGTTAATTTGAGTGCTAACTCAGCTGCTTTTATCAAATGCTAGATTAACCCATTCAGTATGTTCTGATCCCATTCACCATACGAATTGTCACTGCAAAATGTTCCACCGGTCAACAAATGAAGTCTTCAGCTGAAAAGCCTACAGTTTCAATCACTAAAAGCGAGCAGTATGTTCAACATGAGCATTCTGTCATCCTAAGGAGGACCATCAAGTGACAGTCTTGCTGAGATGTGTTGATTGAAAAATCATGTAATTGGTGATATGAAGTACTTCCTTTTCTGAAATCTGCATATATATGCAAATTAAAGCTATCTGGACCAAAAAAAAAAAAAATCCTTAAAAGACCCTCTTGTCTCAATCATGAAGGATCCTTAGAAGTTGGATCAATATCCAACTTGTGGTGGAAATGAGGACCATCTGCTCTGCATTACTTGGTCACCCATCTGAAGAACAAATTCAGTAGATTCCGTTTCTGATGAAGTTCCAAGCATGCGACATATTGATTGCTTCTCTGACAGGAAGAAGGTACCAGTATTTTTGGTCTAAATGAATTTCCAGGAAATATAAAAGTTAAACTAGGGCTCATCCACTGACATAGCACATAAATCTGTAGGACTATGTCTCTAGCACAAAACCAAAGTCATCTGCTTCTCTGAATTGTCGTGCTTTACATTGTCAGAGTGACTGTGGACAAATCAGTTTCAGATACTGTAAAGGATAGGCTTGCATTTTAGTCGTTAATGAATCATAAAGAAGTAACATTACGTAGAAGAGTTTCTGGCTATAATTGTATTCATTCAGTTTTTCCCTTTGACCCTAAAGTGCAGCATGTACAAAGATCCACTTCTAACACCAGTTAAAATTCCTAAAGAACTATTTTAGAAAAGGTACATTCCATTATGAAATACCAACTCTTCACATATGACCATGTCTGTCCTTTGGATGTCTGATTCCATCATGGGACTGAGACCCCATATTCATTTGCAGATTATGATTCTTCTGTTAAATACATTTAGTCCAAAACAACTTTATATAGAAGGTAAGGTAAGGCGAGAGGTGTCCTCTATCACAAAAGTAGAGTTATATGCAAAGAAGAAAAGATTTCACATGGGGTCATACTCCTGTGTCCATGTTGAAAACTAATGCTAGATTTTCTTCAGAGCCAAATAATGTGCTTAGCTATGTTGGTTTCTTAAAATCCTCTTACACAGTGCATATGTACTGTATATCCTATGCAGGACATACGCTGTGCCCTAATATCAGCAGCAAAATTCTTATAATTGTTAATGGGGCATGCAAAAGAAGGTAGGATGTGTGTGTGGACAAAACATTTTCAAGAGTGGTCTTTAAGCAAAATTTTTAAACATTTATTGCTTTTATTTACTTTTTTTAATTACATGGGTGTATGTGTAAGGATATAAATATATTATCCAAAGATGAGTCAACCAAGTTGAGTTAATTTGTGTTTAACAGCATTTATGGAAAGAGCTATGCTTCTGAATTACAAAACATAATGTGTTTGCTTTGAAAGAGTACAGGCTATGTAGTTTAGAGCTATGTATACGTAGAAGATCAAAGAAGTGTTCATGGTTTGGGTTAGCAGTGTTCTCAGAGTCAATCATTGTCCATGCAGATGTATGAAAATACTACCTACTGATGGGCAGACTATCACTGTAGGCAATGTAAAATTTAACTACACTTTTTTACGCAGTTACATGGCGAGTTGTCAAAGTGAGCTTATAAAGTATTTTAACAATTTTCTTTAGAAGTATAAAACCTTACTTACAGTTAACAATATGAGTTCTGCTAGTTCTTAGGTACTCTCTCAAACAGGCAGACATACAAACAGCTCCAATACTTGTAAAATTTTTCAACAGGTTAAAACTGCTGAATCAAAAATAACTAATTTAATTTACCTGAAGCATACTCTAGAGCTTGTGGAGCCTCTGAAAGTAAGCTGTCTTTATTTTATTTTTAAAAAAAAAACCAACAACAAATAAAGACCATTTTGTCCTTATTTTTTACAGAGCAGTTTGTTAAATTTCATAGAATATAGAATAGAATATCTCAAGTTGGAAGGAACCGATAGGGATCATCAAATTAAAAAAAAAAGAAGTTATTTATAACTTGCAGGACACAGTACTGCCAATGTGTAAATTCTTAAGCCAGTTGAAAATACGCATTTGAGTCTAATACTCTTTAAGAACTGAACTCCTACCATTACCTGAATAATTGAATAATTGATTTTGTAACAAGCATTTAACGGACATTCCTGCTCAGATTCTGTAAGCTGCTGTTGTGCAACTGTTGATGAGCCTGGGTGAATCTAAGAATTTTCAGTCATACAAAAGCCCTTTTTGGGCTACAGAAAGAAGTAACTGTTTGTGTCCATATTTTAATCTTCAACAGGCTGCTTTAAGAAGCTGTAACACATCGCTGCTAAAGGCTTACTACAATTCTCTTGAGGATACAAGGTATTTATCATAATAGTGTAGCAAGTATGTTAGAAACTCTCACCTTAAGAACTTAAGATTAAAGATGTTGCATTTTTGCTTATTTGTAGTTAGAGGTTTAGCTCAATTCTTCTGTCTAAAAGCTGATTTTAATTGTCAAAATTCTAATTTTCAACTAATAAACAAATACAGGGAAAAAAAAACAACAGAAGGTTAGCTATGATAGTGCAATTGCTGATGCACTGTATTCCATTAGAAATAATTCTGAAAAGACAAAAGTAGTGGTTTCCTAGAGTAATAATAATCCAAAACTCAGCTGTTCCCTGTGTATTTGAGAAATAATTCATATCTCCCAAAGATTTGAATGATATCTTTGGTCAGACTTCGGTATAGTCGTACTTCATTCTGAGGCAAAAACAGATACGGAATTATGCTTGGTTTTAACAGTAGGTAATTTACTTTGGTTCTTTGTAATACTCTAATTTTTGGGTGATACTGAAAATAAAAATGGTAAAGTAATAGGTAGCTAATTATTGATACAATGGATATTGCAGATTTGGAATTATACTTGAAAAGATTACAACTGTAATTAATGATGATACAAGGTACACAAAAGGATGTCTGAGTATGAGGACCCAGAAATGCTATGCTGTTAAACCTAACATCAATGAATTCCTTGACATAGCTCGTAGAACATACACAGAAATTGTTGATGACATAGCAGGTATTTCTAAACCAAGATTTTTATTTATTTGGAGCTCAAAGTATGTTGCATCTGGCATATAGAAGCCATGTATCCATATGTATTTTAACTTTCTTCTGGGTATAAAGTATTTAGTATCAGTATAAACTGATTGTCATTGATAAGTAACTGAAGTGCTTTTGAGATACTGTGATTCCTATATCTAAAACTCTTGTTGTTCCTTATCCTCTAGAAGTATGAAAAAGTTAAATAGAATTATTCCAACTAAAACATTCTGCATAAAACATGTAAATCTTTGGTTTAGCTTCTTGAATTAAGGTATCTTTGTTCTTTATATTTTAAGCAGTCTTCATGTATCTGTGGTCTACTTTTTAGCCAAGCTATTAAGAGTTGAAATATACAAACAAAAGGGATTTTAGCAAAATGTCTGTTACCGTGCTTAAGCAATCTTCCTGCATTAAGTAAAAATAGAAGTATCCGGGCCTACGTAAAAAGCAGCGTGTTCAGCAGGCTGAGGGAGGTGATTCTGCCCCTCTGCTCTGGTGAGCCCCCTCCCGGAGCACTGCATCCAGCGCTGGGGTCCCTGGCACAAGAAGGTCATGGACCTCTTGGAGTGGGTCCAGGGGAGGCCACAAAACTGGTCCGAAGTCTGGGGAGCCTCTCCTGTGCAGACGAGCTGGGAGAGTTGGGGTTGTTCAGCCTGGAGAAGAGAAGGTTGTGGGGAGCCTTTCAGTATGTAAAGGGGGCTTGTAAGGAGGAGGGAGAAGGGCTTGTTTTAGCAGGGCTTGTATTGACCGGAAAAGGGACGATGGTTTTAAAGTGAAAGAGGGTAGATTTAGATTGGAGGTAAGGAAGAAATTTTTTACAAAGAGGGTGATGAGATGCTGGAATGGGTTTCCCGGAGAAGTTGTGCATGCCCCGTCACCAAAGTCAGGTTGGCTGTGGCTTAGAGCAGCCTGATCTAGTGGAAGATGTCCCTGCCCGTGGAAGGGGGGCTGGACTCTGAAGGTCCCTTCCAATCCACACCATTCTATGATTCTATATTCAGAATGGCCTAAGTTGCTAGTGTATGTTGTGAGTGGTTGGAACATGAGAGTGGTCAAGCTTAGAGCAATGAGCAGCAAGGAAGCACCACTGAGTAACTCCATTCCTCTCACAGGAGTACAACAGTTACCCTTTTTGCAGTATTCAGAATTCTCATGATTTAACAGTACATACTCTTCTATCATCTAACAGTTCCCTGCATATGGTACCTTCTCAACTAGGAACAAGATGGATTTAAGGGGGGATTACAAATGTACACCATTACTCTTAGTCTGAGGAAAGTTGCTTAGAATTATGAACTGGTTAAAAACTGAGAGTCCGTAGTCTGCAGTTCATATTCTGTCTAGTGATTAGACATTGCTGCTGAGTGCTTGAGCAGACTTTCCTTTCTGTAGTTAGGCTCACCTGGGAGTTGATCAAATGCATGATCTGTCTTTAAAGAACACATGGATTTATCTGATTTTTCACTGGAAATTTTTTCCCAATAGCTTTGTGCGGCCACATTTGTTACATTAATATGTTACTTAACTCCCTGAAGACCAACCGCAGAAAGCCTTTTGTTATGTTACTTGCATGACACGTTCAGTGCCTGTAAATCACATTAACAATGTACTTTGTGCCAACACAAATATATATGTGTGTGTATGCACATAAATGCATGTAAATTGGGTCAAATCTTTATTTGTGGTATGTAGGTATGGTAACACAACTTGCAGAAAAGTACAGCCTACCAATGAAAACAGGTTTCAGCTCTGCTCGTGGATTTTTTATCCAGTTGAATGCTGATTGTTCAACTTTACCCCATGGCCAGCTTCCTCCAGAATTTACAAAGGTATCTGTACTAGATAACTTTTTTCATATGTTTGTATACTTATTGTATATAAAATGTATAATACATGAATAAAGTACACATTATACAGTAATTTAAGCAACAAAATAATTTCAGTGAAGATATCTACAAGTAAATAAAGGTATAATTGTACTTTTTCATAACTGCCCTATTTCTACTCATACTTAATATAGTCAGAAATGGGCAATTACCTGCAATTATGTTGTGTGTAAATATGAAGTCATATATCTTGCTGGTAACTGCATTCTCTTGTATGGATTTTTCATAAAAAATTATATGGGAAGAACGAAACCAGGCATTGTTTTTTCTGCTTCCCCCTGCCCGGTAGTCTTCCCAGTTTGCTTTTTAGAAACTGTTTTTATTTCTGATAATATGTCACGTTCTTGTTGTTTTGAATTCCTTGTAGATCACTAAAATGAAAAACACATATAGCTTCACTTCAGCAGATTTAATAAAAATGAATGAAAGATGTCAGGAATCCCTGAGAGAAATATATCACATGACCTACTTGTAAGACCATTTAAAACTATTTCATATTTTCTAACTAGATTGATTTTGGCCAATTAACAGCTAATTACAAGTTTCCTTAATGCTTTCTGTTACCACTACTTACAGAAATAATCCAAAGTGACGCTGGTCAAGTGTACTTCCTGAGGCAAAAAAACCCCTCACAAAGTGTGTATTGTATTAAATGTGGTTACAAATATATAGACATTTATTAATAAGGGTGGCCATCATATTTGTTAAAAGTTTATGGATGAATTATCTACACAAAATGACAGAAGGAATGCTTTAGTTTTGTAATGCAGAATCATTACTTTTAATCAGTTCCTTGCATTTAGAGAAGAACTGTTTGTTTCTGTATTTTGTCCTTGCTGCATGTTGTGTTGCTCTGCTGTCTATATCAGAAGACTTCCTAAGTGTAATGTTGCATGTCAGTTCTATGGAAATTATTTCTAGAAACCATGTGGGGTTTTTATTAAAGTGAAGCTTAAGGGAATTAGAGTCACATTTGACATGTTAATAAAACATACTTGATTCCATGGCTGTATCTCTCTGTGAAGCTTTCTTATGAGCTGTTGGTATTTGAGTTATGCGTCTTGTGTCTGATAGCAGAATTTGATATGAGGTGATGGTATAAGATTTTAATTTGCTTCAAAGAAATTTATACATTTGTTTGCATTTGGCAGAGGTGATTGCATTTTGTGAGTAACCTCCTACCCTAATGTGTGCAGTATGAACGTTATTAACTTGCTTTATTTCTTTAGGTTGTATGAAATGGCAGAATGTACTGTGCAACAACTAAAATCAGTGTCTTATTTCAGAATAGTGTGTAAACTCCTGAATGAGATCTATGAACACATTCATTGCCTATACAAGCTGTCTGACATCGTGTCAATGCTGGATATGCTGCTTTCATTTGCCCATGCCTGCACTCTTTCCGATTATGGTAAGTTTATTCTTTGATTCTGTCACAGGCCAGATAAAGACACTCCTGCTGGAGAATATCCAGTCTGTTTTGTCTTTTCTCCATTGCTGAGCCCACATTATTTATTCTTGTGGGTATCTGTATGCTTTAGGTGTGTATCTCTGGTCTGTCCTTGCCAGTTTTGTGCCTATGTTCTTTCTGCTTCTATTCATTTAAATTACATTCTGCCATTTAGCTGCTGTAAGCCTTCACAGCTGGTCTTTTCAAGTTAGCCAGTTTAAGCATACTTGGTTCAAAAGCAGAAATCTGTGGACATCTGAGTTTACACTTCTGTTCTGGAAGGGCAGAAGATAATATAACCAGACCAGCATTAAGTATTTACTGTAAAACAAAAGATGTAGCTACCTTTGTTTCTGCTTCAACTTCTATAGCACTTTTAGACATTTTTGGAAGTAGTCTTCTAAGGAATCCAGCATCATGTGCTTACCTGCATATTGTTCATCCTGCTTCCTTAGCCCGGTTATGCAATGTACAAATGAGCACGTTGTCTTCAATTAATGATGACCTGAGATACCTACAGTACAATATGGTGTAGATACTGACTCAGGTCTGAAAGCCATCTGAGGAGATGTATTAGTTCATCGTTACTGATGCTGCTGTGTAGTTTCCAGTTCATGAGCAGGATCAGTTTACTTTGCAGCATGGACTGTGAATCTGCATGTGCTGATGGTTCCCATAGCACAGGAATTGATATGTAACTGAACAATAACTGTAACGCTTGAGGCAACCTTCTCCCACCAAATTAATCAGAGCACAAGTTTTCTTCAGCAGTAATAATAAGACCAAAGCCACTTAGCTTCTCCCCACAGCCAGGCATGAATGTGTATCCACCAAAAGAACTGGACTCTCATTTGTAGGTTTCAGTCCCCCTTGCCACTTGACTCTCTCATCTAAATCATTGAATGACTAAAATCCACACCAAGTAGTTAGCGTTCCCCAATGTTAAACCTGGAAAACTGTTATGGCACTTCTTTCTTGAAGGCTGCTGCATTTAGAAAGACCACCAAAATTAACAACGCTTCTTTGTTAGCCTGGGGTACTGCCACTGAGGTGGACAAAGAGGAGACATACAGAAGAGGTTCAGAAAAGAACTGTATTCTGACAGAAATACATACGGAGAGTCCTGGTATCAAATGGATATGTGTAGGCATAATATATATCCAAATAATACAATAAAATAGAACAAAAATAGAAGGAACGCTACTTCCTTTCCCATGCTTATATAATAAATTACGTATGTAGTAGTACTAGAGTTCGTGACCCCTGTAATTTATAAGCTTCTAGCAGTATAAAAATAAATTATTAAAAATATATTAGCTATGAAACTGGCTCTCAGGTTTTCAGTTTTAATTACTTTCCAAGTTTTAGTCTTTTCTATTTCTTTTTATTACTGCAGTCCAACCCTACTTATTACAGAACACAAACACAGTGTTAATTTAGCAATGAAGTGTTAGTTATAGGATTCTTTTTGTAGTAATGAATCATGAAGACTTGCTTGACGACGAGAATCTGTACCCATACGTGGCTGGTGATTCTTCCTAAATTCTGCATGTTAGTCTTGCTCGCTACAGGAAAGTAAAAACTGGGGAGGAATCAGAACTACAGAGTCTGACTTCTGCTCTGCAGGAATTACTTTATTTCAGAATGCCCTACTTTAATAACCTAAAAGTTTCCATACTAACTCTGCAATGTTTTATATCCTTTTTGTCATTTAGTTCGTCCAGAATTTACGGATACTTTAGCAATCAAGCAGGGATGGCATCCCATTCTTGAAAAGATAGCTGTGGAAAAACCTGTGTCTAACAACACATATTTGACAGAGGGTAACAATTTTGTCATCATTACAGGACCAAATATGAGTGGAAAATCAACATACCTAAAACAGATTGCTCTCTGTCAAATTATGGCACAGATTGGTGAGTAAGTGTACACCGTATTAGAAGTCTGTGGCACATTTATTGTTATCTAGTTAAAAATATCTATGGAGTTGAATGATTTGGCTTCTAGAATAAGTTTCTATCTAAATAGTTACAGGTAATTTTTAAGTGTTTGCTTCTACCAGCTCTTGTGTTGCTGACAGAGACCACTGCAAGGTTTTCAGTCTGCCATTGGAAACTTATGGGACCCTGTCTGTGCATCTGGAATACTCCCCAGTCTGTCTTTAGGAGAAGCACAGCTGTATGCTTTAATCCTTTGGAGCACCTTAGCGACTGTCCTTGAAGTAGGCCCATTGGGCTATGATTGTGTTAGTCATCCAGAAGGAACAGGTGAACCTGAGTATACCTCAGTTACACAGAGAAATGTAACGTACCCAAGTAGAATTAATAGATAAATAATCAACTGCTTCGAATAAAAGTAGTAATAAATAGGGCAAGTTTCTATTATTAAAATTATAAAAGTAAACCAAGTATTTGTAAAGTCTTAACTGAGACTCATCCCTAGACTCAGGAATTCCTCAGAATTTTTACCTTAAAGGTAAGGTTCATGGCACAGGAGAAAGACCTTAATGGGCTGACCCTAACTCTATTAGAATGAAACTACTTAGCAGTGGGGAATAATATTTGTCTACCCTGTGTTTGTGGTCCAGTCCCCAATAACTGCAAGTTCTTCAGGAGCTGGTCTCAAAAACAAGTTTAATATGAATAGAGGAGGTTTGTAAAGTCTTCTGGGAGGCTTCCTGTTCTTCTCTATTCAATAAAACTAATAAGCCTCACAGCCTGATAAACACAATATAATCTTGGTTTTGGGAAACTGAGGTAATTTGGGATTAGTAATTCAATGGCTACAAAAACGTAAATTAATCCTAGTGTTTATTCTTACTTTTGCATCCCTTTAGACTGAAATGCAGCTTCAGGTATATGATTTCTTAAGGTTTTACTGATAAACTTCTCAAATTATTGCGTCTATATAATAATTCTTTTCTTACAAAGTAATGGTAGAACATAATATTGTGAAACTTTATCAAATAAAATGCATTCTCTGCAGTGCATAAAGACCAAGTGTAAAACCGGTTATTTTTTTTCCCCACTGACATATTCAGGCAAATTGGCATTTGCCGTACTGACGCAAGAAACTCATAATTTACTTGTTTTGTAGGTTCTTATGTCCCAGCAGAGTATTGTTCTTTTCGAATCACAGAGCAAATTTTTACCAGAATAGGTATGGATGATGATATAGAAACAAGTGCATCAACATTCATGAAGGAAATGAAAGAGGTATTAAACATTGTTAATCCAGGATCCAAGGCCCATTTTTACTGTTGTTGACTGTACTTTGAAAAGTAGTCAAAAATCCAGCTTTCATCTGTTACCTTGATAATAAATCACAGAAAACCAGGCATATCTTCAATAAAAAGATATCCCAAGAAGAGTAAAAATCAGTACTCTGTTGGACAGGAGTTTCAACATTTTATAATCTCTTAGACCTTAAATGATTAATTGTAGGAGCCTAAGCCCTCTCAATTCCCTCTTCAAAACTGATACGATTTTGAGGGAAAGTGATGTGTTCAATGGAAGAGGGAGTGCTGTAGTATGAGTCTTTGCTTGATTAGAATTGACAGCTATTTAAAGGCTGTCAAAAGGTAAAATTTGTAGATCTGACAAGATTTTTAAAAATTTCTGCATTAAATTTCATCTGAATAACACAAAGTATTCCTATTAACAGCAGTATTTCTATTAGACCTTTTAACAAATGCATTTATAGGAATGGTAACACATTAAATATTTTCCTAGATAACATACATCATACAAAACGCTAATGACAAATCACTCATCATAATTGACGAACTTGGCAGAGGTACCAGTGCTGAAGAAGGTATTGGCATTTGTTATGCTGTCTGTGAATATCTGTTGAATTTAAAGGTAATTCTGTTTCTGAAAAAATGTAAGCCTTATATAGTATTTTCTCATATTTAACTTCAATTTTATAGAGCCTTCTTGCTTAGGTATGATATTTTTCATACCTGATGAATAGTAAGAATTACAGTGATAGAGAAAAAATGCTGACATAAGATGCACTTTGGTTCACTGGTGGTCGTGATTTAATTCCTGTAGTTGGCTAAACACCACCCAGCCACTTTGCTCCCTCCCTGACAGTGAGATGGGGAGAGAATAGGGAGAGTAAAAGTGCAAAAGCTTGTGGGCTGGGATAAAGACAGTTTAACAGGTAAAGCAAAGATGCGTGCACAAGCAAAGCAAAATAAGGAATTCCTTCACTGCCTTCCATCAGCAGGCAGGTGTTCAGCCATTTCCAGGAAAGCAGGGCTTTGTCACATGTGATGGTTACTTGAGAAGACAAAGACCGTAGCTCTGAACATCCATCTTTTATGCAGCTTGTATTGCTGTGTGAATATATGGTATGGAATATCACTTTGGTCAGTGGGGGTCAGTTGTCCCAGCTGTGTCTCCTCCCAACTTCTTGTGCCCCTCAGCCTGCTTTTGGCAGGGTAGGGCAAAAAGCAGAAAAGGCCTTGATGCTGTGCAAGTGCTGCTTAGCAGTAGCTAAAACATGACTGTGTTATCAACACTCTGTTGATCACAAAACCAAAACATAGGACCATAGAAACTACAATGAAGAAAATTAACTCTGTCTTAGCCAAAACCAGTACACTGGTTACCATTTCTTTCCAGCTTGCTCACAAGCTTGCATTTCTATCTAGAAGGAGAATAACCCAGTCTCTTTAGTTTTGCTTAGTACAGCTGTGTATGCTTGAATGTTAAATATAAACTTCTTTACTGACTCTTACCTTTCCAGAGTACAGTGGTAGTTCCACATAACTTACGAGTTGGTCACAAAGGTTAGAGGCTTGTTTGGAAACTGGAAGATGGGTTTAGATGGGTTGGAAGTTTCACCTCTATTACTTATGTGATCATCTTGAGGTTGTTGTCAGTTTTTTGAAATAAGCATGTAGGTGTTCAGTTTCTCATCAGAGTTTATTCAGAGTACTTCAGTGGTTTGGTTTGAAAAACTTGGATATTTTCTGTAGCTTGTATTTTTGGCAAAACATTCCTTGAGAGTATTAAGGCAACCATTTGACAATTACTCAGATTAACCCTAGTGAAATTCTGTAAACATCATGGATTTCCTGTTCCTTCTGATACTCTTTTTTTTCATCTATTGAGAAAGGAGAAGAATCCCCAGCTGGAAAAAAAATCCTTGACAATGGTAGAACTCATTTCTTAAAGATTTTAATTTGCTTTAGTAATTTAAAGAGAGCTTTTGTTTTACTCCTGTGAGATTTGTTTGACATCTGTGAGATTATTTAATTTTTCTTATTTATTGTTATTTATTCCAGGATAATTTCCAAAAGAAATCCTTTTTCTTGTTTCCTTATTTAGGCATTTACATTATTTGCTACTCATTTCCTGGAACTATGTCATATAGATGCTTTATATCCCAATGTGGAAAATTACCATTTTGAAGTGCAACATGTGAGAAGCAGTGCTGTAAATAAGGAGAAAATTGCTTATACTTACACACTCTCTAAAGGATATACAGAGGAAAAGAACTATGGTAATGGATTCCACTGTGACTTTAACTTAATAAAGATTATATAAGATAACTTTCTGCTGACAGATTTCTGCTGAGCTTGTATCTCTCTTGCAGAGTAATAACTGCAGGTCTGTAACATGTGAGTTTGGGGTAGTATGACGAACTTACATGAAATTTCATAGTGAAAAAAACATTTTAGTAATGTCAGTAGCTACTTGATTCACCTCTGAATGAGATGAGCCATTCTGAGCACACAGTACTTGAGGTGATTTAATCTCTGCTTATAGAAGCGAGTGAAGATGTGGGGGAGACTCAAAGCCATGAATGCTGAGGTTTATGTAATGTACAAGTCTCTTATGGGTCTGCTGTAAGTAATGATATATCAGTTAAATAGCAGCTTGGCCTTTTTTGATTAGCAAAAAGGAGCAAGTTTCTTTAAGCAAGGACAGGCATTTTACTGTATCAGCCTAAGGCTCTTTTGAGAGGTTCCACTAAAGCATCAGCGTTCTCCGGAAAGTGGGTTTACTTCTCTTAATTTTACAATAAATCATACTGAAGACTGAACAGATCAATAGATTAGTTATGGGTCAATAAAGAAATGAGCAAGTGACAATAAGCATAGCTGTATGTTTTAAAGAATAACAGACATCTGTGTTTCCAAATACTAGATTCTGAAGTTGGATCCTTGATTTAGGTGGCATTCAATCAATAGGAAATGAGCTACACATGATTTTTGCAAGCTGCTGGTAATTGACAACTACAAATTATTCCAGCCAGGCCTCAGTTAACTGGACTTAAAATGTTTCTTTATCAGACTTTCAGAATAAGTTTCTTTACTTTTGGCAATGCAAGGTTAATTTCAGATGCTACGACACCGCTAACTCAGAAGAAAGAATTGTATGTTTAGAGAGTACTCTCAGGGAATAGGAGACCTTTAGTAACTCTATGTTGGTGTCTTGGCTTTACCTTACTTGAGCAAGTTACATTCTGAGAAAGAGTGCAAGGGCTCTTCTTGACCCTTTTTTGGTTTTAACCCTGCAGTGTTAAAGCACCCAATGAAGCACAGAATTTCCTCAGAACACCCAGGGCCACACGCAAAGGAAAAAGTAAAAAAATCATGTTAGGGCAGAAGAAAATACTTTACATCTCTTTCTTACCCTGAGTATCTGGCAGTTTGGCTGCTGGCAACAGAGTAGAATTTGGAACATGACATCCATATCCACTGGATGTCTGGATTTAATGGAGAGCGCATTTAGCACAAGTATTTTCTGGCCTGCCAAGTTAAAAACCAGAAAGCTGTTGTCACCACTGCTGTTTTTTTTCTTTACTCCCTAATGTGTCTCAACCTGCCCAGTTACAGTATTATCAGCAGTAACTTCATGTGGAAGTGTACCTTAGAGGTGGCATAACAACAGAGTAGACATTTTAGGTCTCAAAAACATGTTCATTTTTTTAAAAAAGAAAAAAAAAAGCAAGCCACACAAAATGTGTATCAAAATTATTTCAATAAAAATGAAAACTTCACCTTTTAAAAAGCAGGCTAAGTCGATTCTGGCAGACAGGAAGGTAGGGGGAAAAAATGACATCAAAAATCCTGATTTGTGTTTTACATGTTTAGGATTAAAAGCTGCAGAAGTTTCCTCCCTACCGTCATCTGTAATTTTGGATGCAAAGGAAATCACAAATCGTATTGCAAAACAAATTTTGGTATGTAGTAGAATATTATAATATTGTAATACACAGTTTTACAAAAACTCAAATATGTTTCAGTTTCTGAAAGGCTATAGGATAAGCACTGCCTTTGGTTTTATGAAAATTATTTCATTAAGGTTTGTATTTCTGGAGCCAGTTATACAAGATTGTACTGAAGGTCACTGTTGGGTGACAATACAGAGCAGTCCTTGGGGTTAAGGAGTGTTGAATGTAATGTTGGTGCACAAATCAAGAATCAGATCAGAAATAGGCTGGAAAATAGCTAATTATTAGTATTTTAGTAATAGAACATAATTGATTTTGTGTGTTAATGCATGTGTATGTTTTTAAGAACAGCACAGGCAGAAGAGCACTCCTGAGATGATGAAACAGAGAGCTGTTTACCATTTAGCAATGAGATTGCTTCAGACTGTCAGAAATTCTCGATTGGATCCAGACAGTTTGCGTATATATTTGAAAGGCCTGAAGAAGAAGTATGAAGCTAGTTGTCCTGCACCCAGACAAAATGATGAGCAACAGTAATGTTTAACAGAGGATGTTGCTCTAATTTTTATGACTGCAAGATGATTCCTTTTTTTCCCGTAGTATTAGAAAACACTGCTTTTCACAAGTTTTTAAATTCTGAATTCTTAGTCTAACTTACACTCACTACTGAAAGACCATACCTTTTGTGGGTTTTCCCCCAAACCATATCTGAAATATAACCATTTAGGGCGTATCAGGAACACAATTCTTTATGATAATGAACCATCCCTTTCTTTATTTTAGAGACGAAGTTGTATAACATTATTTCCTACATGATATATCTGCTGTTACAGCTCTTAATCTGACACTGAAGATCTTGCCTAACAAAAAGCAGTCTTTGAAACAGATGGTCTGCTTGTCTTGCATAGGCAAGCTCTACTTGCACTGTTGAACATGCATCCATAAATCCTGTTGTTCCCTTCTCAAGGAGGGTTCTAGTGCTTTCAGGCATTATGCTGAATCCAACATAATGCAAGTAGTTCAGGACTGTTTCCTCTCCAGAACTGGGCAGCCAGAGCTGCTTTGTAACACAGTTACAACAAATTACTGTGATACTGACACTGTTGATCAGTTTTTGTTTAGAAAGTGAGTAGCAGGAAGTCAATTAAAAGTGGAATATCCTTCTTCTTTTTTTTTTTTAAATACAGCTTCATTGAGTGACTATAGCCATGTATTCCAGCTTGAAGGAATTTATCTTCCCTTACTTCCTTCTAACCAACTTTGGCCAAGGGTTCTTACATACTTCTTTATATATAAGTGTGTGTGTAACTTATTATGCATGTCTGTAAAATGGGTAATATACAACAGTCCAATATCCAATCTGTAACAACAAATATATTTTTATATATAGTTATAATTTCCTTTTTATGTATCTACCTTGGTAAACACAGCAGCACAACAGAATAACAGTTGTAGTAGGCACACTGTGTTTTCTGACCCAAGAAGTTTTTTTATTTATTTAAGCTTTTACCACAATTCTGCTTACTTTAGGCCTTAAATGTTGCCAAATATATCACTCATAACCATCAGTAATACTATATTTGTTGTCTACCCCAGTGAGGATCACGGCAGAAAGAAAATATTTTGTATTCAGGTTTTTTAACAAGAGGAACTATATGGCAAGGGATACACGTTTCACACATTGACGGGACAGGGTGCCTATCTCCCTGTGGGGGTCAGCCACTGCAGCACCAGAAAAAACAGCTCTGGGGGTTCACACCTGAGAGCCTGGGGTAGTTTGACCCCATAAGAACTGTTTCCCTCTTTTGTGCACCTTATTTCAGACCCTTCGTGTTACTTTCAGTCAGTCCATCAGGAGAGTGAGGGAACTGTGAGTGAGAGAGATGCGTACTGCTCTCTCCAAACACATCTGAATTAAGGAGGGTCTGTTTTGGGGTGGTTCTTTTTTCCTGACATCCAGATGCCAAGGAGCAGGACCAGAACACTAAAATATAGGTAATTTCAGACTCACTTTTGCATCACTAGTAACAGTTGTCCATAGACAGATTGGTTTGAATTCTAGGATCTTTGCTAGCACTGTCCAGAACTCCATGGAGGAGGCAGAGGGGTGAAAAAGTACCGTCAGGGGGCTGTCCAGTGAGCTTTATTGCTAATCTGAGAATGGTGATGGAAGCAAAGGGATCTCGGAAATTTTACAACGGGGTAATTGCAGGGAAGCAGATTGTGCTTTCATGTCCCCTCTCTGCAACTGCAAGTAGCAAGTCAGACTGCTGCTTTTTTAAATGCTCTTTCTTCTCTTGCGGTTCCTTACTGAAGGTGGCAATCTCAGTGTTGGAACACTGAGGAGAAAATTTAAAACTAAGCCTGGTCAACATCTGACAGTAAAAGTCAAAAGGCATGCAACGTTTGTCTGATAAAGTCCTGAAACTTCAACAGACCATTATCTCTGACAAGACTGCGATTTTGTATAGCTTGTAAACATCTTGTCCTAGAAAATTATACAACGCACTTAATGTCTGCACTAACTTTAGCTTTTTAATGCAGACTTTCCTCAAAACCAAGGCTGTTATCACCATGTGTCAGTGAGACAAGGCTGCCTGATAGAAGAAAGAAGATTATTTGGAGTATCCAAAGCCAGCATAGCAAGACATACACTCTCTAAAGTCTTTGTCTTCCTCCACAAATTTCCTGTCAGCAGCAGGCCTGCAGAGGGACAAAGCAGCTTATAAGCAGAAAAAGCAAAAATCTCATAAACCAAAAAGATACCAGAATTCAGTGTCACCTCTTTGGGCCTGAAAGACCAAGGCTGAGTTTACGCTTTCCACTTGGTGTATGTATTTTCAACTTGTACTTCACAGATGGCCACCCAAGACTTGGCCTGCATGGTTTTTATACTAACAGAACTATATATTGAGGTGTAAATTATTTTTTTTTTAAAAAAAAAAGCTCCCTGAATAGACTATATTGCTTTAGACTACAATACTGGGAATTAATTTGATACATGGTAAGAAGTACTGTAACCGTAAGCAGTTTTTAAGTGACTGGTCACAATAACAGAAGTGCCTCTAGTGCTTCAGTAATAAGGCTTGATCTTGAGCCTGCAGTACCGCAGAACAGTCCAAAGGCCAGTTTGGCTGGAGAATAATCGCAGCACTCAAGTGAATGATTGAGCTTTTTCTTCTCTAAAGTGTGTGTCATTAAATAGTGCTCATAATTCTCAAGAAAAGGACATCTCAAATGGGAGACAGATGTAACTTTCCGTCTCTGCTGCCGCCTCTCCATGGTGGAAGGGGCCCTTGGGTGGCGGGAGCACTTCTGGGGCAGCGGGCCAGGGCCAGCAGCTGCAGCGGGCGACCCTTCACCTGCGAAGGCCTCTTCCGCTTCAACATGTGAGCCCTGTCTGCCTCCCCCCCCGCCTGCTCTCTGCCAATACAAGCTACAATACCGAAAAAGATGGATTTGTAAAAAATAAAAAAATACATTTGAAACAAGGATATTTAATAAATCCATCAGGTCAGGATCATACAGTACCACTACAATGTGAGGAAAGTGATACAGTATCTATATGAAAGAATGATCAGGAGGGGGAAGATGAATGGAAATAATGTAGCAGGAGTTTAACCTACACTTGAACAATTGCCAGCTAGTCGCTTCTAAATCTCAGAAAAGCATTGAGGAGCGTTGCACAGAGCACTGTTCAGCATCTAAAGAAGATAGAGGGAAGGTGAAGGGGCAGGTCAGTGCAAGACAGGTGGCCGCGGAACCAATTCCTCGCGCTTGCCTTTTGTAATACTTTTTAAAGACAGACAGCAATCGCGGGGGTGGGGATCCCGCCGCCGGCTTGCTTTTTCGTCGTGCCCGCTCGCAGGGGCTGCAGAGGCTCCCGAGCCGCGCCCCTGCGCCAGCGTTACCGCAGGCCCCAGGGCAGCCCCTGCGGCCCCAGCCCGCTGCCACGGCCCCGGCCGGCGGCTGGGGGAAAGACAAAGCCCCGCGCAGAGCTGCGGCGGCTGCGGCGGCTGCCCGGGCACCCGGAGGCGGCGGGGGGGCGGCAGGGCGCCGCGGGCCGACCCCCCTCCCGGGCCCCGCCGCCGCTCCTCGCCTCCTCGCTGAGGCAGCGGCGCAGCTCCGAGTGAAAAAAAGGCAGCACCGCGAGCAGCCCGCTGAGCACCGCCACTGCCGGGGAGACGAGAACCGCCGGCAGCCCCGCCGCGCCCGGGCCGTCCTCCCGCCCCAGCCCGCCCGCCGCCGGCACCAGGCGCTCCCTGCCGCGGCCGAGCGCCGGCCCGCCACGTCCCCCCCGCTGCCCGACGGGGAGGCCTGGGCCCGCCTGCTCACCTAGCGCGCCGCTGCACGGCCCGGCCCGAAAGCCTTCCAGGCTCCCGGGGAAGCCCCGCACCGCCGCAGCCGCGCCGGGGCGCCGCGTGGCCGGAAATTAAACCCGCCTTCCGGGGCCGGGCCGGGCCCGCCGCCGGCCCTTCCTACGGCCACGGCCGCCGGCCCCGCCCACGCCCCGCCGGGCAGCGCGGCCCGGAGCCGGCCGAGGAGGGGCTGGGCTGCCGTTCCGCGCCGGGGCGGGCGGGGGCTCGGTGCCGCCGCGGGCTCCTCTGAGCCTGGCGGCCCCGGGGCTCTGCGGGGGCCGCCCGCGGGGCGCAGGCTGTGCCGAGAGCGGCTGCCTGGGGGGGGTGAGAGGCAGGTGAAGGAAAGACCCCGCTCCCTTGTCCCACCTTCCAGCCCTGCCGCGTGCTCTGCACCCCTTCACTCCGGTAACGGCTCACTTTCCCATCACAGGGAACGGCTATGAAGTCAAGAGGTTAAATCGTGCAACAGTTCGTAATGGCTTACTTGTGCAAGGACAAACCTCGTATGAGCTTTCCCTAAGCCACATATTTATACCACTGCTTTTTCCTACTCAAAAAGTGCAGTCCTGCAAAGTCTCTTCTATTTAAAAAAAAAAACCACACAATTCAACATTGCTGTTACTAACAGATGCTTCCAAATGCAAACAGCAAATGCACCCTACAGCAAAACAGAATGTGTCTCTGAGTAGGGCACAAGACAGGAACCCTGTGATGCTGCAGCTGTTCCATTGCAGGAAAAGAAGGTTCAGAGGCTGTTCCAGCTTCTGAGCTTCCACAACAGCAGCTTTGGGCTCCCAGACCACAGCTGCCAAGGAGTCAAAGAGCTCTTGGACAAGGCCTGGCAGCTCCTGGCTGGTGTTTGCACAGCACACAATACAGTCCCGCCTGCATTTTCGTCCTTGTGCCAGCTGGGTCTGCAGAAGGGACACCTGAAAGAGGCAAAGACCAAGCTCAGAGAAGCCCACACTGTTAGAACCATCCACAGCTCCATGGTACCGGCTAATACAACAGCCCGACATTCTTGTGGAAGCTGAGTAAGCTTGGTTTTGCTTATCTAATGACTACAAAGTCGTACTTCTGAAGCAAGCAGTGGAGTCATAGTGTACTACATAGTGTGTGGGTTAGTGTCCCATAACCCAGGGGAAAAGGGTGTCTGACATCCTGCTCTTGTGTCTGAGCCCCAGCAACTAGCAAACTAAAAAAAAAAGCTGACTAATGGTTTGATAAGCGCATTTAAGCTGTGCTGTATCACTTGGTTCTCTCTCGCTCACTGGGGTGGTGGCCCAGCTCGGAGTTGTGACTAAAGCAAGCCCAGTGGTACCCACGTGTGTGTGAATTTCTCCTTTAACAACAGCAATTGCTGGGGCTTATCCGTAGGACCCCACCATCCACACGCCCCCCCGCCCCTTGTGCCATGGGTTCCCCATGCTGCTGGCTCTCCCTCTGTAATGGGGTGGGGGCAGGGATGGAAAGAACCACATCAACAGCTGTTAAAACTGTCAGATGCAAAGGATTTAACCGCTCGAGCCACGCGGGTGCTTTGTGGTACGTAGGCAACGGGTAATAGTGGCTGGGCTGCGAGTGGGCAAAGCGCAGAGCGAAGGGAACCCCGCAGCCGCAGCGAGCAGCTCCCGTCGTCGGGCGGTGTGAACTGGGCCGAGATCCCGGCCCGTGCTCAGCACAGGGTCAGTGGAGCGCTGCTGCCACCTGGCGCCCAGAGATCGGTACTGCAGAAGCCTTGTTGGAGCGCTGATCACAGGGCAGTGATCACCAGGTTGCAGACTCGTGCTCCATTCTTCTGATGTTTTCCAGTCTTTCTCTTGCCTGCTTCCTTAGTTTCTAGTGCTTTGGTGTAAGTTCAGGGAGCTCTGTTTGCAACTGATGGCAAGCTCGGGACAGAAGGAGTGCTCTCCCTTGCAGAGCGGGTAGCTGACTGAGGGAGGAGGAGACCAAACCACCACGAGTCTCCAGCAATGCTGCACAAAGTCTTTAATGGGAAGGAGGAAATGCAGTGGCACAGAACAGAGCCCAAGACACATGTCTGCAGGGTTCAGGAAGGTACAGAGAGAGAATGGCCCATTTCCCAAGGACGAACTCCACACAAAGCGCTTGCCTTTTCCATTCTGCTCTACCTGGTGGCAATCCCAGGCCACAAAGAGCAGTCCCTAACTCCAGCACCCTCCCCCGTCTCATCAGGAGGTTCAGCAAAGCAGAAGAGAATGAGCCCGTTCTCAAGGGGGCTCAGAGAAAACCAGAGCCAGAGGAGACATGGCTGGGTGGTGGGTGGGTGTGGTATCTGCCCTACAGCGAGGAGCAGCAGGCACAGGTCCATCCTGACAGGTGGGATAAGGACACCCAGCCTGCCTTTAAGGCAAGGGAATGCCTGAGCTGCTGCAGGGTTTCTGTCTTCCTTCCCACTCCAAAGGGGGTGATCCACCATCTTCAGCAG
Organism: Falco rusticolus; assembly: GCF_015220075.1. Classification (NCBI taxonomy): domain Eukaryota; kingdom Metazoa; phylum Chordata; class Aves; order Falconiformes; family Falconidae; genus Falco; species Falco rusticolus. Next base: position 40,905 of record NC_051197.1, on the reverse strand, counting down.
TTCAGACTGCAGCGGGGGATAGGCAGACACAGCCCTGACCCCCCCAGACCAAAGGAGCCCCCAGAAGAGATGGGAACCCCCCCAGCGCTGAGGGAGCTCCCAACAGCAGCTGACAGAGAGGATCCCACGGCTGTGCTCTGAGGGAAGGAGGTGAGGATGGGGCCCGGCAGGGTCACCACCACCGGGGAGGCCTCAATGGCCACGGTCGAGTCTGCGCAGCGGGCGACACAGGGCTCACTGCAGCTGCTTGCAAGAGGGCTTGGGCCAGAAGCGCCGCAGGGGCGTGGAGGACAGGGTCTGAAGCAAGACATCTCTCGGTGAGGGAGGCAAAGCTGAAACACAGAGCAGGCAGTGAGCACAAACCTCAGTATCAGTCTGCCCTTCCTTTCCTCAGCTCTCTCCATGGACACACTTTGGTTTAAAAACGGACAGCGTGCCTATGTGTGCCATGACCCTCATTGTGCCCTGCAAGTGGCACAGCTCAGGAAGGCTGACTCACTTGTGGAGCAGGAGCCAGCAGAGTGGGTTTCAAGCACCTGTGGAAGGACTGATCATACCCCATCTCCAGAAAAAACATTGCGCTGAAGAAGGTGCTGGATGCACTGGGCCATTTGGTTAGAGACCATCTGCTGGTGGCAGAAGGTCTGTTGGGCAGACCTCCCTGCCGCTGAGCCCCATTGATCCCCTTCTGCTGGAAAGAACCCCCCTCCTCTTCCCCAGCCAGCCCCATCAAAAGGGAAAGAGGTGACAGCCCTTAAAGAGTTCTACTGCAGGGCCAAGCTGAGGCAGCCCAAGGATCAACCTGAGTAGCCACCGTGACAGCCGTTCAGCCCACAGCGAGAGATGGAGCAGACTTAGGCTTACCTCGTTTGTCCAGGAAAGGGAGGCAAGAGAGGAGGATGCAGGCCCTGGAGCAGCGCAGGCTTTTATGCTGTGTACCAGGGCCCTGGGGGGCCGCTGACATTCCTTCCTCATGAAGCATCTAAATACCTAGCAGCTCCTGCCTGCCAACACCTCATGTTAATTAAGCCCTTGCCTCTCTCATCTGAAGTGTTTTGCTCCCGCTGCTTCGTACCACTTTAGAATCATAGAAGGAATCATGGAATGGGTTGGGGTGGAAGGGACCTTTAGGAACATCCACCTCCAACCCTCTGCCTTAGGCAAGGCTACACTCCACCAGATCAGGCTGCTCAATGGCCCATCTACCCTGGCCTTGAACACTTCCAGGGAGGGGGCATCCACAACTTCTCTGGATGGTCTGTTCCAGTGTCTCACCACCCTCATAAAGAATTAATTTCTTCCTAATGTCTAATATAAATCTACCCTCTTTTGGTTTAAGACCTTTACCCCTCATCCTATCACTAGACCCCCTGATAAAGAGTTCCTTCCCATCTTTCCTGAAGGTCTCTTGGGCGCCTTCTCTTCCCTAGGCTAAACAACCCCAGCCCCCTCACTCTGTCTTCACAGGGGAGGTGCTCCAGACCCCTCATCATCTTTGTGGTCTTCCTCTGGACTCGCTCAAGCAGATCCACACCTTTTCTGTGCTGGCGGCCTGAGAGCTGAACACAGTACTCCAGGTGGGGTCCCACAATAGCAGTGAAGAGGGGCAGAATCCCCTCCCTCGACCTGCTAGCCACACTGCTTCTGATACAACCAGCTTTGCGGGCTGTGAGCACGCATTGCCAGCTCATAGTCAGTTTTTCATACACCAATACCCCCAAGTCCTTCTCTGCAGGGCTGCTCTCAATCCACTCATTGCCCAGCCTGTATCCATTTGGGATTGCCCCAACCCAGGTGCAGGACCTTGCACTTGACCTTGTTGAGCTTCATGAGGTTGACACGGGCCCAGCTCCCTAGCCTGTCAAAGTCCCTCTGGATGGCATTTCTTCCCTCTAGAGTATCAACCACACTGCTCAGCTTATTGTCGTCTACAAACTTGCTGAGGGTGCACTCAATCCCACTGTCTGTGTCCCTGACAAAGATGTTAAATAATACTGGTCCCAATATGCCCCTGAGGGACACCACTCATCACTGGCTTCCACCCGGGCATAGACCTGTTGACTGCAACTTTTTGAGTGCAACCATCCAGCAAATTCCTTATCCACCGAGTAGTCCACCCATCAAATCCATGTCTCTCCATTTTAGAGACAAGGATGTTGTGCTGCACAGTATCAAATGCCTCACACAAATAGATGATGTCGGTCACTCTTCCCTCATCCTCCAGTGCTGTAGATTCTCCACTGTAGAAGGTCAATGTTTGTCAGGCTTGATTTGCCTCTATGGGAGCCACATTGGCTGTCATCAATCACATCTTAGTTTTCCATGTGCCTTAGCATAGTTTCCAGCAGGATCTGCTCTGTGATCTTGCTGGGCACAGAGGGAAGACTGAGCAACCTGCAGCTCCTGGGTCGTCCTTTTTTCCCTTTTAAAAATGGGGGTTATTTTTCCCCTTTTCCAGTCACTAGGAATTTCAGCAGTTGCCATGACTTTTCAAGTTTAATGGATATGGGCTTAGCAAATTCATCTGCCAGTTCCTTCAGGACCTTCAGCTGCACGTTAAGGTTCCTTAGATGGTATCAAACCCGATCTTCTCCTACAGTTCCTTAGATGGTATCAAACCCGATCTTCTCCTACAGTGGGTGGTATGTCATTCTCCCAGTCCAGGCCTTTGGATTCTGTGAATTGGGTTGTGTCACTAGAGCACTTGCCAGTGAAGACTGAGGCAAAAAAGTTGCTGAGTACCTCTGTCTTCTCTGTGTCGGTTGTAGGCAGGTCTCCCATTTCACTCACTGTGGGTACAGTTTCTTTCGTCTTCCTTTCTTGTCCTGAGTACCTGAAGAAACCCTTCTTGTTATTTTCCACATCCCTAGCCAAGTTCAGCTCCAGCTGTGCCTTGGCTTTCCTGATCCCCTCCTTGCACTCCCCGGCCATTTCCCTACAATCGCCCCAGGATGTGTATCCCTGGCTCTGCTGCCCATACATTTTGGTTTTGTGGTTTATTTGGCTAAGAGGTCTTGATTTAGCCAAGCTGGCCTTCTGCCTCCTCTGCCTGACTGCTTTCACATTGGGCTTGAGAGCTTCTTGTACCCTGAGAAAAATGCCTTTCAGCGTCTCCCACCTCGTGTTTGCTCCTTTATCTCTGAAGGCAGTTTCCTAAGGGATCCCTAAACAGCTGACAGCTTGCTTGTGTGAGGTTTAGGGTTGCGCCTCTACTTTGGCCCATCCTGTACCCCTCAAGACTGAGAATTCTACCAGGGCATAATCGCTGTCGTCCAGGCTACCTCCACTCCTGACTTCACCAGTAAGGTCTTCTGTACTAGTAAACAACAGGTCCAGCAGTGCCTCTCCTCTGGTCGAGCTCTCCCTCACCTGCACTAGGAAGTTGTCCTCAATACACTCCAGAGGTTTCCTGGACTGTTTGCATTTTGCTGTGCCGCTTTTCCAGAACAAGTCTGGGTGGCTGAAGTCCCCTATCAGGACCAGGGCCTGGCAAGCATGCTGCTTCCTAACATTGAAACAATTCTTCTATGTCCCAGATTCATAAGGCAAATCAACTTGGAGGTCACAGTCTAGAGGAGAGGAAGATTTTAAGTGGGTTTGCCTTTGTCACATTGCCCTCTTCATGGTGAGTGTGGCCACCAGTCATGGTCACATTCAGCTATGAGGAACGCTTTGAGTTACCTCTCAAACGTTTCCAGTGCAGACACTCAAACTAACCCTGAGAGACCTTTCTCCAGTGGGTCATTGTAGAAGACAGGAGACAGTGGGTAAGTTCAGGCCAAGACTGCACAAACCCATACAGAAAAAGAGACACACCTCGCCAGGGGTGTGGCAAAGCTCAATGGCAACGAAGGATCATTGTTGGCTGGAGGACAGTTCTTTGTGGGCGGGAGTGAGGGGCCATGAGGACCTTGCCTGCTCTTATCAGGCTCTGTCACAGCCTGTTTTTACCTCCCATGTGCCCAGTGAATGAAGGCAGATTCATAACAACAAAAAGCATACCAGAGGGTCAGGCAGGTCTCTCTCAAGTAACTTCTCCACGGGATCTTGTGAGGGACTGAAAGAGTTATTGTGTGTTGATGTTCAAACATCCTGGTGAGGCAGTCATGCTCAGCACAGCAAGGATAAGGAGCTGGCTCACACGAGGGGGTGTGCTGGAGGGTGCACAGTTCTGTGCTCTGTCAGGTCTGGCATGGCAACACACCCTACAGGGCCAGAGTCCATTCAGAGTTTGTTTGAGAAAGGGGCTTATGACCACCCAAAAGACCCTTTGCAAGCACCCCCTACAATGCCACCTGTGCAGAAAATCAGGAGGTAGATCCTCAAGGGGTGTAACTGGTGCAATTGAGAGGCAGGGACTAGACTATAAAAGGCAAAACCAAGGAGCCACGTGCGTGCGTGCCCATCACCAGAGGATCAACCATTATCAGTGTTCTGTCCTTTCCTTCCTTTTCTTTCCTTCTTCTTCCTATGGTTGTTTCTCAACAAGAACCCACCTTGCCAAGGCTTTTTACATTTTCCAAGTTCAAGTAGCTTTGTTATAATTAAAACGTTTACTTGGTTGTTTAGCCGGGGGGGGGGGGCGGGGATTTTTTAAACCTTAGTTGCTCTCCTCCCGTCTCAGAGGTAGACTGTGACAGATCTCCACAGCCATATTCCCTGACAACTTGACCCTCCCACATGGGAGCTCAGCTTGGGAAGAGGAGAACCCCTTGGAAACAAGCAAATCAAGGCATACGAGGGTGATCAAAGAGATGCCCGCGTCCTTCCCTGAAGGAGACCCACACCCAAATTGACCTGTTTTGCTCAGCAAGGTCTTGCCAGTGGCAAAAGTCCTGGATAGCCTTCTTTTGAGGAGAGGGGAGGTGGCCCATTCCATACATTTCAAACTACAAAGGGAGATCAGGTCAGTCTCCCAGAGCACCTGGGAGTCATCGTGATGTGGAGGAGTTGGGAAAAACCCTGAACTCCAGGCAAACATGAGTCATCCTGCTATGGACTTCAGTGGACATGGTGTCCCAACCTCAGGCATGCCAGGGATACCAGAGTTCATAGCCTCATCCCTCCCCAAGTTCTGCTTTCTGTGCATTCTGTGATTCTATGAACATTCATACACCAGCTGCCTTTGAAGGCATTGCCTTCTGGTGGCTGCTCAAGGGCCCATGACACTCAGCACACCCCAGAATACTGAGGTTTAGAAGGGACCTCTGGAGGGCCTATGGGATGACTTACAGCTACAAGCAGACCATGCAGTTGTTAAGAAGAAAAAGAAAAGAGTTCACGGACAAGTTGTCTTGACTGTATGAAAAGTTTATTTGTGAAAAGGTTGTGATGATTATTAAATCATCATTAAACCATCATTAAGAAGGAAGAGAAAAAAAAGAAAAAAAAAGGGGGGGAATTGAAGAAGAATTCTTAGAAGAGGAATGAAGCAGGTTAATTAACATTGATAATATCCAGCTGTGGGCTGGCTTCAGGGGCGGTGCGTCGGCTGATGTGGATAATGTGCAGCTGTGGCTGGTTCCTGCTAAGCAGTTAAATTGCTCTAAGGGGTATGGAGGAGGAGGATCATGTGAAGAGAGGCCTGGAAGAAGTGGAGGGAGGGTGTTGGGTGCCCTGGATGTAGGAGAGGCCCTGGGAGAAGAAGGGGGCCTGGATGAAGAGAGGCTGGATGGAAGAGGAGCCTGGAGAAGTAGGAAGGCAGAGGCAAGAAACAGGGTGGACTGGTCTGAAGAGGATGAAGAAACAGCATGGACAGTAGATGAACTGTTGAAACCTTGTGGGGGATTGGTGGCAGTGCTGGGGCAAGGCACAGGAGCTATTTATTGAAGTTAACCTGGTATGGGATGGTACAAGCCTTGTTGCAGCTGCCTAGTTTTGATAGTGCTGTGACATGCAGTGGCATCCATTAGGGTATGAAGGAAAGCACTGAGCAGAAGTGGTAATCCTGTGGATGGCCTGTCACATGAAGGGTCAGAGGTGACCTCATAGTCAACATTGAAGCGATCTTCTGATTTCTGGCCTATCAGGTACTTGGGTAGCAGGGAGCTCACATGCAGATACCCATGGCATCTTCCTTCTGCCAGCTTGTGAAGCACTCAGACAAGGAGGACTTCTGGAAGAGGCTACCCTCAATTGTTTTTTGAAGGGTCATGGTAACTGAAAGGCCATGGCGGGGCAGGGGAAGGAATAACTCATCCTGTAACTCCAGTATGGGTTCTCTCCATGCCACAAAACTCACAGACAGCTCAGTATTGTGGAGGCAGCTGTGTCCAGCCCAGGGCAGCCCCTTAGGTCTTCACACAGAGGCCACCATGCAGTGCTTCATCTTTGCTTCCAACACCTAGCCACATATAATGGGCACAATACAGGGCCCACTGGGAACTCCTGCCTGGCCCTGCTCCTGGCTGGATCTGCATGTAGGCGTGGCAGCAAAAAGACTAGGATGGGGGGAAAACTCTCCATATGGCCAAGCTGATAGCATTGGTGCTTCCCAATGTAGCACCAGCAAATTCCTGGAAGTTCGGACCTGTGGCTACCTACAAAGCTGGCATTAAGCTGCCTAATGGGAAGGGAGAAACCCTGTCTTCCCAGGATGCCCAGCTCCTTGTGGGGAGAGGTCTGCTTGCTGCTCCACAGCTGAGGGTTACTTGAGAGTGCTGGCTGCTACAAAGACAAAGGAGAAAGAAGGTGGCAGTGGCAGAGAGAAGGGGCTGAGGGAACAGGAGAGACAGGGCTGTGGGTGCCCGAGTTAAAACTTGCTGTGAGAAGGTATTGTTACAGATTTGCTAATAAGTTAAGATTGATTGACTTTATTTGAATTTATAAAATTTTTAATAGAAATATAGAGGGATAAGAAATATTTTAATGAAACTTAGTTGCACAGTAAAAGCTGTTATGAAATCCTTTGTACAGTCTTGTACCAAGGCCAGAAGAATGGGCTAGAATCATTGTTTAAAACTTAGGTAATAAATTTAGAGTTTGAAAGGTTTCTTTGTATTTGACTAGTCTTCTGTATGTAGAAAGTGTATTGAAATGTCAGAATATAGGATTAATGGGAACTGGGGAGAGTGGACTGGAACAGCTTGTGGTTATCTGTCAAGAAACAGTTACCTTAAGTGGCAGGTAATTCCGGCAGGGGGAGATCGCGACCACCTACCCAAATCGTACCCCAGACCCATTTCTGGACTTTTCTAACCTTTACTGCACAGAATCGGATATGGAAGGAGAGTATGTTAATGATTTTTGGGAATTATTATGTTTATGCATGAATACTTAATGAATATGTATGAATAAGTTTTATATATGGTGTCTGATTTTGAAACTTGGTGTGTGTTGATCGTGAGAGGACTCACTCATGCACCTGGCTGTCAATAAAGAAGTGTCTGCTTATCTACATCACATTGGTGTCGATAAGTTCTTCATTCCGAGATTTCGGTAACAGTTTTGGCGACCCAGATGGGACCTCGCTGAAGGAGACCGGAGGAGTCGGGGACCTGATCGGTTCCAGCCGGCACCGAGGATTTCTCGGGGATACCCATCGATCCCCGATCCGTAAGGCTCTTCGCAACATTCCCTGGATTTTTGGTAAGACACTTCTTCTTGTAATTGTAGTAAGTGGGTAGGAGTCCCACTATAATAAGCGTATGGTAAGGAGTGGGTTGGAGACCCACCAGTGGGTTTGAGTCTCACTGAGTAAGTCTGCCTGTCAGACGCGGTGAGAGCTGCGCAGGGTTGGACTATAAGGATCCTTGTGGAAGAGGAAGCCTAGGCGCCTGCCCGTAAGACATAAGCGAAAGCTATTGCAGGGTTGGACAAAAGTGGAAACAAGAGAACCTACATGCTCTAGTGTTCTCTAAGGTAGTGCCTCTAACAAGAAGTTAGAAGGGTTTTTTTTGTGTTATGGAATTGTGTACTTTGTGTATTGAGAAGAAAACTAAGTGTATAATATTGTTTCATATTTTTGTTTAACAATTGTGGAAAAGTGTGAGTGTGGCTGTAAGGGTGAGACGTGCAATTGAGAACGAAAGCGAGTGTGGAGCGTGGATCCGCGGATCAGAGTGACAGAGTTGAATAATTGTGTATTGTACTGTGGGTGATCATACCATGGCAACTAAGTTAACTCAGTTGTTTAAAAGTAAAAGCATGGGTAATCTTGCTGTAAATGACAAAATCCCGAAAAATTTTTTGTTGGGATGTTTATTGGCACATTGGGGAAATTTACAGGATGATCTGCAAAAGAGCCAGATTATTGAGTATTAATTGGTGGCCTTTATATATTGGATGATCAGGAAAAGTGGCCCATGAATGGCACACTGAATTATAACACAATACAGCATTAACTGCAGAATAGTAAGAGAAGTAAAATGCCAAATGTGGATTTGTCGCTTAAGACAAAGAAAGGATTGGCAGGATGAATGTAAGCTAACTATTATAGCCATTACCAAATTATCTGTAACTTTTGATAATAAAGTGGAAAAAAAATAATAAAAAGTTGTTCAACCTGTGAGATTGGGAGTGGATACAGGAGTGACCTTTTTCGTATTAAATACTTGTAAAGGAAAAATTGAAACAAAACCAGGCCATTCCTGCAACCCCTGGATTTAAAATTTGGAAATAAGATAATCACACATGAATTCTTGTATGTACCAAAATGTCAGATACCGTTGTTAGGAAGGGATTTGTTATCCAAATTAAATGCACAGATTGTTTTTGACGAAGGAGAACTTTTCTTGAAAATACCTGAGTCAAAAACGGGAGAAATCCTGATGATACAAGAAAAAGTAAAGGAACAAGAAATTCCACCGGAGGTGGATTTGGCAGTGATCCCTACTGTATGGGAAACAGATATTCCTGGTAAATCGAAACTAGCAGAGCCTGTTAAAATAGATTTGAAGGAAGGCACAGGAACAGTGAGAATTAAACAATATTCAATCAAACCAGAAGTGAGACAGGAATTGAAGAAATTGATTGATAAATTTTTGGAGTATAAAATTTTGGAATAATGTGAATCTGAGTATAATACTCCTATTTTACCAGTCAGAAAACCCTTGGGTGAATATAGGCTGGTGCAAGACTTGAGAGCAGTAAATCAAATAGTTAAGGATATTTATCCTGTAGTAGCAAACCCTTATACACTGTTAACAGCATTGAGGGAGACTTATCAGTGGTTTACAGTGCTTGATTTAAAAGCTGCTTTCTTTTGTATACCTTTGGAAAAGGAAAGCAGAAAACTGTTTGCTTTTGAATGGGAAAATCCTCAAACCGGGCGAAAGATGCAGTTGACATGGACTAGATTACCCCAAGGATTTAAAAACAGTCCAACTATCTTTGGAAATCAGTTAGCAAAGGAACTTGAAATCTGGAAACAGGATAAATCCAAGACCTGGACATTTACTTTTACAATATGTGGATGACATACTGATTGCTACAGAAGAAAGATTTACTTGTATACAGGTGACTATCGACCTCTTGAATTTCCTGGGACTAAATGGGTACAAGGTATCCAGGAAGAAAGCCCAGACAGCCTGCCAGACTGTGATATATCTCGGCTTTGAGATTTCAAAAGGACAACGACAATTAGGAAAAGATCGCAAAGAGTGGAACCTCAGTCAGTCCTTATGAATTATTATATGGAAAAACATATGAGTCTCCAGAACCAAATCTAAACATACATGTAAAAGGAAAACAAGATGTGTATAACTATTTGCTTTCTCTAAGGAAAACTTCAGCTGCAATTCGGAGTGCAGTAAGTTGGAATAGACCTTTATTCCAGGAAAATTCAGTGCATGATTTCCAACCAGGAGACTATGTCTATGTGAAGACCTGGGCCTCCGAACCTTTGCAGGAGCGCTGGAGAGGACCTTTCCAGATACAGTTAACCACTTTTACAGCTATCAAGATAGCAGAATCAGATGCTTGGAGACATTATACTCGAGTGAAGAAAGCACCTACTCCATGGAAGATTGTCAATTGTGACCCAGAGACTTTAAAATTGACACTGAAACATGTCTAATTTTTATATTGGATTTTATTTTGGTCGGTAGTGTTGGTGGGATCATGGGCTGGCTTGGTGGACAGGAACAAAAGACAAGTAGAAACAGAACAAGTGATTGACATTCCCAAACAAATGGCTGAGGAAAATTTGATGGTAGGATTGATTAAAGGATTTGCCAATTTACAAAATGTCACGCAGATCACTGCTTGTTTGCCAATATCGAGGGCAGTAGGTGAACCTATTCCATGGGGAATTTTAACTATGAATCTGACTAATCTGGAACATAAAAATGAAACCACCTATTGTGAACAAAGGCCAGTGACTCAATGGTATGAACACGTAAAGGTTATTAGAAAACAGTGGAAGTCGCCAGGTAAAGAAACAGATTGTAAAAAAATACTGAATTATAATTTTATAACAGGATCCTGACCTAGTGCCATAGCTCGAGTTTTTCTTCCTGGGGGTCCAAATCCCCAGTTAGGATGGTGTTCTTATGATGAACAACTTAAAGCCAATGTAAGCAAAAATATCATGGAATGGAAGTGTAACAAAACTGGCCAAGGTACACAATTAGTAGAGCAATGGGACTCTATATGGTCTATGTCCATATTTTCCCAATTTCAGTACATGGCCAGAACTTTTTGGTGTTTCACCTGGGATGGAAAAGTTTTTGCAGTGTTACCCTTAGTTAATGATAAAACAACTTTATTGAGAGAAAAGGAAAATAAGATAGTACCATGGTGGAAATGTGAAAAAGTGTATGACTGCAGCAATGCAGACTTAACAATTCAAAGAATTCCTCCTTTGGCTGCTGCTTTGAAATATGGTTGTTTCTGTCGAGATCTTAAGAATACTCTCAATTTAACTGGTACTTTTACACTCAGGAAAGGAACTCTGTTTAGTTGCAGAAAATCTACTATTCAAAGTCCAGGACATTTAATTGGGGCATTAAGTGATTGAACCTGGACAACTCATTTACCATTAGATGGTAAGGTGAAACAAATTACTTTAGGCATGCCAACATTGTGTCCAATTTGGAAGAAATCACCATTTAGAGGACCCCTAGAGAATTTAAAATTGAAACGAACAAAGAGATCTGAGACAAATGATGATATTTGGAATGAACCATCTACAGGAGTGAAAATTGGCTGGGCAATTGAATCACTTTTAAATCCTATAGCTTCATACAGAAACAGAGCATGGCTCTATCAGTTAACTGGTCGAGTGGAAAAATTAGCAAACGTTACCAAAAAGGGGTTTAAGGAATTGAATATTCAATTATAGGCGGCCTCCAGAATGACTTTATAAAATAGAATGGCACCAGATATGCTCCTACTTAAAGAACATGGAGTATGTGGATATCTCAAGGATAAGCTGGACGACTGTTGTATCCACATTTCAAACGTCACACAAGATGTGGAACATGATTTGGATTTATTAGATAAAATTGAAAAAGAAACAGAATCAATTCAAGAAGATATGTCAGAAGACTGGTTAGGGAAAATTTTTAACAAACTGGGATGGAATTTGAGCTCTTGGATACAATCCCTAATCAAAACTTTGTTTCTGTTACTAATTGTCTTTCTGATGATCATGCTAGTATATGCATGTTTGAAGAAACAGTTTACCAATAGAATTTCAGTCATTTGTATGAGAGAAGTACCAACTATTCCATCAAGACATAGTCCAACACAAAATATGTTGAAACAAATGATATGTAAATAATGTGAAAGTATTGAAAAATTATTTTCAACACTTTCAAAGGGGGGAAATGTTACAGATTTGCTAATAAGTTAAGATTGATTGACTTTATTGGATTGATATTTTGATTTTATAAAATCATTTTATAAAATAGAAATATAGAAGAATAGGAAATATATTTTAATGAAACTTACAGTTATATAGTAAAAGCTGCTATGAGATCCTCTGTACATCCCGTACCAAGGCCAGAAGAAGGGGCTAGAATCATTGTTAAAACTTAGGTAATAACTTTAGGGTTTGAAAGGTTTCTTTGTATTTGACCAGTCTTCTGTATGTAGAAAGTGTATTGAAATGTCAGAATATGAGATTAATGGAAACTGGGGAGAGTCGACTGGCACAGCTTGTGGTTACCTGCCAAGAAATCGTGAACTTTAGTAGCAGGGAATTCCGGCAGGGGGAGATCGCAACCACCGACTCACATACCACCTACCCAAATCGTACCCCAGACCCATTTCTAGACCCATTTCTAAGCTCTACTGCGCAGAATCGGATATAGGAGGAGAGTATGTTAATGATTTACAGGAAATATCATGGTTATGCATGAATACTTAATGAATATGTATGAATAAGTTCTATATATGGTGTCCGATTTTGAAACTTGGTGTGCGTTATCGTGAGAGGACTCGCTCACGCACCCGGCCGTCAATAAAGAAGTGTCTGCTTATCTACATCACATTGGTGTCGATAAGTTCTTCATTCCGAGATTTCGGTAACAAGGCTATGGGTCCTTCTGCAGCTCCTCCTTCCTTGGTCCTAACGAACCCTCTGCTCCTGACTGCAGCACCAGAGAAACGTCACCAGTGAGGACCAGGGAGATGTTTTCCCCAGAATGCCCTAAAACCTGATGGTGTTTTGGGAAGAAGGGCATGGAAATCTCCTATGGGCACCACAACCTCCGTGAGTCTGTCTTATCTAACCAAGTGACTGCTTTAAAAAGAAGTGGGGTGGTGCAGGCAGACTGTGGGGACAGATCGAGATGTGTTTTGGGCATGTGCTGGCACCACCACCCGCTGGAGGATGCACGCAGGAACATCTGGCTTCTGCAGCCCCATTACACTTGGGCAGGAGCCAGGTCCTGATGTGATCAGCCTGGGGCAGCTCTGGGCATGTACCTAACCTGTTTTAGAGGAAATGTAGGGTTTTACAGAAATAAAGAGGGAGGCGCCTATCCTCCCCCACTAAGTATTTCCAGGGTTCAGCAGCAGCTGGGTATGGATTTTGGATGCACACATGAAATTCTGGACAATTCCTTTTCTGGCTATAGGCTGACGCCCAAGGAAGATGTCACAGACTGCTGGTCCACTCTCTTTGTGTCATCAAAAGTCTCTGAAATGGTGGGGCTGGGCTGGCATTTCTGATTTTGTTTAAAAATCATTTTATAAGAATGTCTGCTTTTTTAGCCTCAGTTCCTATGGAAATGGAGCTCAGGTGATCAAGAGTATGCCTGTTCTGCACTCCCTGAAAGTTTTCAGCCATGAAGCAGTGGCTAGCAGAGTAGAAGGACTGAAAGACACAAGCTGGCAGAAGTTTTCAGAAAGCTGCTTACCTGGTAGAGGATGAATATCCTATTCACAGTCCCATTGGGGAGCCAGCTGTGGCACGAACTCATGGTCTAAGAGGCACGAGAAATTCCACATGGGAGCTCACCCTAAAGAAATAACTCCATAGAAAAAGCCTCGTCACACAGGCAATTACTTCTTGTTCTTCTGCAGTGTCTGACAAGACAGGCCATAAAAGTTATACACAAAGCCCTACTAGGTCCTTTTCCAGCCGGCATTCACTGGGGGGAGAACAAAAGACAAAAAAGCACACATGCCTTCCCTGCCTTTGTGTAGCTGTTAGTGTGTGACTGGCTGGTAAAGCTCATCTGGGTATTAGGAACAGGCTTGTCGCAGGGGCACGCAGGTCTGCAAGGGCACACCGACGTGATAAGAAGCAGGGGAAGGTGCTTGAGTCATGCCCTCAACTCACGTTAAAGCCTAAACGGCTCAGGTCACCAGGTGCCTGGGCTATGCTGACAGAGACCAGACACCCTCCTGGTCCTCCTAATTTCTAGGGTGCTGGAAACTACCATTCCTCAAACATCCTTAGGCCAAAGGACTAAAAACACGATGACAGATTTGGAGGGAGAATCTCAGATGCTGGGAAATCAGATGATTTATTCCAGCGCTTGGGGAAGTCCAAGCAGAGGCTCTGTGGAGCTCCTGTGTCCAAAGCTGGTGCATGACCCACCTGCAAGGCTCATCTCCCTTCCCCTGCACCTGCCCTTGGCTGTGATTGCAGATATCTCTGTGGTGCATCCCTCAGCCCCCCGCTGCCTCTGGGACCCCCCTCCTGACCGTGCTGCAAAGGCTCCCTTTGCTCTGGCTCCCAGCCCTGCTGCTGCCCTCCCTCCTCCTGCTGCTGCTGGTCTGCCACAGCCGCCTGGGCACCCAAATTGCAAATCCGAATCAGCAGGAAAAGCCCTAACCTGCACCGTTCCCCAGCAAGGACAGCTCCCTAAGCTTGTTCATGCCTCTTCCCAGGCAGTGCCAGTACAACAGAAATAAGCAGTCGAGGTGGCTACTGCTGCCAGGAAACTGCATGTTGTAACGACTCTGACTTTAAAACCCTGCCTGACACTGTCCCTAGAGCTGTCCCCAAACTGTAACAGTTGAAAATAACTGTCCTCCAAGCTGACTTTCTAGGCTGACACCAAATTCAGAATTTCTCCCAAAAGATGTTCTTTAAAACCAGTGCTTGCATAGTTACAAACAAGAAGCAAAGTGCCGCAGCTGGACGCTGGCAGGACGCAGCCAGGAACAGGTAGCTGTGACGCAGAGATGCCAGGCACTGAACCAGGCACCCTGGCTGCTGTCACAGGTGTGGAGAGAGACTGCCCCTTCCAGGGCACAATTCATCCAGCCCAAAAGCAGGTGTCTCAAACTGGTCTGGTGAACGAGGCCTTACAAATTCCTGGTTTTCCCTCCCCAAGCACAGAAAGGCTGTAGACACCTACCTCAGACAGTGACAAGTGTGTTACAGGCATTTACACTCAGGTGACAGGAAACATAATCCTCACCCCAATCTACATCTTAGTACAAACAATGCTGCCTTTTGAAAATATCTACACACAGGAGACAATAAGCCATTAATCCCGGAGACACCAGAAAGACAAAAACTAAAATTAAATCAGAGATGAGATGCTGAAGCTTTAAAAAGACAGCTAAACATTAAATTGCATTTTAGGCCAATGGCATAATCCCTGGCAACATCAGCTAGGCAGCGGGTGTGCTGGGACAAGTTCAGCTCCAGCATCTCCCCTGGTACCCCTGCTGCCTGGCTCCAGCTGTGGTCCTTTGCCTGACAGCAGATTATAAACTCTCCGGGGCAGGGACCATCCTACCCTTCTCTACTTATTACCGCCTAACACAAGGAACCTTGTCACCTTTCTCAAGTTGTGACAAGGGCGCTAACAGACAGTGCAGATGAAAAAAACCCCACCAATGAATAACCCCGCCTGGGTGACAGGGGCATCGTTAGGATGTCTCTCCTGAACTTGCCCCATTTCCCATCCTTGTTACCCACTGACTAACGGGTCTCAGGGCACTGACACTGAGATCAGAAGCCACTGGCAACTTGGCCCTCAGCAGCATGCCAAAATCACGGACATACGCAGACAGACATGCGGCCTTCCTTATGATAAAGTAGGCAAATCCCGATATTAAAAGGATTTTTTAACAAAACAAGCAGATCAGGACACCAATACACTTTCAGGAGGAAATAAGCTTTTCCCCTTCTGAAATAAGTGTCAGCCTCGGGCAATTAAGATCTGCAGTCTCCTTTCAAGCTCACATAGGTTGCAAATATCAGCACAAACCTTATGATGACAGTATTTAGCTCAATCCTGGCTCTGAGTTCTTCATTCTGCTGTTGCAGCATGGTGATTTCTTCTACCAGTTTTCTAATTTTTTTGGCCTGCAGCAAAGGAAGGTTGGTTAAGTCTGAAGGAAGCCCAACACTTGATCCAAGACAATTTGTTCTTTATCTCATTTGTCCCTAGACCAACTTCTAAAATTTGAGAATATATGGAGACGGTCATCTTGACTGCAGCTGACGCTTAGAGGTCTGACTCACACCACATCATGCTGGTGAAGTAAGTGGGGTCATCAGCAGAGCCTTGAGTAGGGGCAGAGCTGAACTATCCCTTACTTCTAATGGAGGAGCAGGAGGGTCTTGGTCTTGTCCAGCGCAAATAAAACATCTTCCTCGGTGGTGCCCCCACAACTTTTATCCCCCAGGAGCCAGCAGGACCAGCCGTTGTTCTTGGACAGGGAGCTAGTGGCACTTGGGGACCATGGGGATGCCCAGTATGGAAAGGGCACTGTGGTGTGAGTGGTCAGTCTAGCAACGAAGGAGGAGTGCAAGGCGGTATGATGTGCATCATCCAGCTCAACTAACCTCACCAGACACAAATCCTCTAGGACTGTGATTCCCCAGTTACGGGGAGCAAAGCGTTACCCAACAGGGCGGATTACACCCAGCAGCAGCCTTAGCCTGGTGCTGCACTCACATGAGGTGGTCTGCGCTTTGGAGACACTCCTCTCCACTGCTGACAGTGTTGGCTTAAATGACAGGCTTAAACTAGACATTTAACTATAAGCTACAATTAAGTGAATCCTATCCCAACTGTAGGTAGCTTTTACTCAGGGCAGGTCAAGGACAGAGTTTGAGGATGTCGATAGCAGCGTATTAAAACATCAGTAAGATGTTTATAGGCAGGTACCACAGCCTCAGATGCCCTGTTTTTCCCAGTTTTGAATTTGGCATACTTAATCACCTTAGTTCTTAGTTTTCCAGCAGTTTGAATTTTGCTGAATTCAACACTTGGAAGAAAACAAGATACCACAGGGTACCCTTATCTCTGTGTGAGCTTTGGTTATTGAATTTCCCAATCTTCTATAAAGAACCAAAATATTGTGCATTGGAGTTAGCAATAACTCACATCTTACAGCAGAGGCATCAGTTTTATGCAGTGGCTTCCAGTCCATGCATGTAACCATAAGGGATACTCCTGATTCTCAGACATTCTGGCCTAACCCCGTATACTATGCTGGAGCAGGACAAGGACTCTGGCCCTGTTTTGAAATGCTCTGAGAGAGGAATCACTGTCATGGGCACCTGCTTCCCTAATAGTTTTAGCAAGTAGTAGCTATGACAGCAAGAAGCATGGGAGAAGACCTGTGCATCTCCTTCCCTCTCTGCTGCAACCCTCACCCTATACCACTCCTCTCCTGCCACCTGCATTTCCAGCCGCCCTTTCAGCAGACAAGGAGCCAAGCCTGACCCTGTGTTTGAAATGCCCTCCTCCTCCCTCATGAGGCACTCCATCTTTCAGAGCATGTGGAGATGCCCTGTAGATGTTCTGGCACTTATGACGGTAGATCTTTCAACAGAAAGCTGTTGTGCCTTTGGACCACAGTAAATTCAGTGTTTGACTGCCATAAAGGGCAGGAGCAGGACTGTGTGCTCGTATGTGGCTGATTAGCAAAAGCAGCTAAATGACCAGGAACTATTTAGGCTGTTGTTTGGGTGGGGTTTTTTCCAGTCTAACACTACGATGCGCGTTTCCAGAAGCTGGCTTAGCTCCAGGAGCGGCATGCTGGAAGGAGCACAGTTAACAAGCCTCAGTTGTAAACAGGCACTTTTCTCTACTCAAGCATCTGTTCAGCAAAATAATCACCAGAGTTCTCAGATTTCCCCGTAAATGGAAACAAATCTTGCTGAATGCTGTGCTGAACCAGCTGTGGTGTTGCCTCATCCTGCCCCCACACTATGCGTGTGCTGTCACTGTAGGTTATGCCTTACAAAATGAATCCCCTTTCCAACAAAAAGTGTAATTGGTGGTGAACTGGGGAGTTCTTTGATATGGACCCCCACACGCAAAGAATGAGAAAACAGCATAGGCTGCAGCAAAGCATTACTTTAGGGTTAGAGAGATCTTTCCTAGCACAAGCCTTGCTAGGGACTGCTTGCTGAACATTGCTAACTCATACTTGCAGCCGGGAGCGCCCTAAATGCCTGCACAAGCAGCAGCAAGACACACATGGCTCAGCCTTCCTCCAGTTGCCCTCTCCAGCCCTGAATGGCTACCTGACTCCCGCAGGGACGTACGGTGCAGGCTGGTGTACAAGATGAAGGCCTGGGCTACCACAAAGTTCCCCTTCCTCCATTCTTCCTACACCACTTGCGTCACTGTCTAACATCATAGGCTGAGCAGGTATTGCATGGAGAAGCAACACGGATCAATGGATGTGTGGGAGAAAGCAAGGGTGTCATGGGTGGGTGAAGGGATGGGAAAAGATCCCAATTTCTGAGTGAAAATCTGAGACGTGGTATAGTAGAAGCAACTCTGTAGGCTGACAGTGGAACACCACGCTATGTGGGCATTTATGAACTTCTTTGTGTCTCGCCCCAGCCTCTTGTGTTTTCTCACCTCTTTTAAGTTCACCTGCTGTAACCAAACTTTTACTTTATTACTTCTGTGATGCCTCCTCTGGAGGGAAAATGACAACTCACATTGGTTTCTAGCTCCATGATCATCTTTTCCTGCCAGTCAATCTGCTGGTTCTTCATTTCCAGAACACATTTTAAGTTCTTCAAATCATTTTCTATGTGCAGATATGGAGCTCGTACAATCGAGCAAATATACCAGCAATTAGGGTATCTGTAAGCCATAAACGCATCTTCAGCCGTAAGGTACATTTTCCTCAATGCACCCAGTGGTTTAGGAGTCCCAGTGATGTGAACACCACCTAGACGTGGGCCTCCACAGCCCATCTGAACCCTGATATTCTCTCCTAGACCACCCCTCTGGCTGGACAGCCTCATGGCTAGAAAGATGGGATGCCAGGTTGTCCAGCAACTTCATTCCTGCTCGTAGCGTGGGAAGAGCATGAGGTTCTTTATGCTTGTGCAGGTATTTTGGCTTGGGACAAGTACCAACATAAAGCTAAGGAAAGCAGACGAGGGGGCCGGAGGTGAAAATGAGTGTTGTGCCTTGCCTGCACCCCTGCACCACAGCGCCTGTTAACAGAGATCAGATCTGCTGGGAAGAAGTTCCTCCTCTGCTCAAGAACTTCAGATGTAGGGGATATTTGGGTTCAACTCACGGGCCAAGGATGCTCTCTGAATTAGACTGATGACATAGTGTTGCTGAGTTAAACTCTTTGGACTCTGCCAGTGTAACTCACTCCAGTGAACTGCCTGGTGGTACTTGCCATTAACATCACCGTGGCACAGCAGAATTTGTCCTTTCACGTAAATTAAATGCCGTGGCAGAGGGTGAAAGGGACTGTTGCTACTTGTTTCCCATGGCCAGGCCTGTTTCAGAGATTTGCACTCCTTTCCTAAGGAGTTCTCTCACCTAAAAACTCACTGAGCACCTTGCTTACCCCACTGTTCTCATTCTGTCCCCTTGATCATGTTGAGACAACTGCCCATGGGATTGTGCTGTGAACCAGATGAAATGCCCTGAGTTAAAAGAAAACTTTTTGGGGGTCATTTCAGGGCTGTTTCATTTCAGATAGACAACTGCAGCGTGTGTTTACTTACACACTGTAAAAAACAGCACATCCCCAGCAGACAACAATTGAATATATACTTCATACGACAGGACTGTTCCCTGCAAGTTCAGGAAAAAATGAAAGAACGCAGGGATACCAAAGAACTTGGTTCAGAAGGTACAAAAAAAAAAAAAAAAGAAATCTAAATGTGAAAAAAAATTAAGAAAAAAGAGAGGAAGAAAGGAAAGAAGAATAGACAGCAATAAGGTCATACTAGATGGAGTTAACAAAATGTTTTGGAAACAGAGCTACAAATGCTGGATGAAAGAATAAAGAAAAATAAAATCAGAAAATGATGGCCCTAGACTAAGATTTCTGACTCCTCCTCAAAGTTCAAGATCTGGGGCAGGATCCTATTGCTATCCACTGAATCGTGTGATGTGAGTCATACTTAGTGATGGATCTTGGTGACTGTAGAGTTACAGTTGCCATTTACCTGCAGTTGTTCCTTTTTTTTTCCTTCAGAGCCTCTTCAGATCGCTCTGCTTTGGCCTTAGGAGGTTGGTTCTGAAGGGTGAGGGTGTCTGTCTGGTCCTGGAGGGGAGACACACCAATGAACACACCAGCCATGCTATCGCCCCTCTTACACTCATACAAGTCAATCTGTGCTGAGAAACCACCAGGGGAGCTGAACAAGGCTTAGAAATCCCTGCAAGGTGGTGTGTTGTTACAGAAGGCCACTGGAACACCCAGTGTTTTGATAATCCAGTGCCTCAGGGAATCTCAAATCCCTGTAATGCCTGCAGCTGGCCGGCACTGTGTCCTGGTTTCAGCTGGGACAGAGTTAATTTTCTTGGTGGCTGGTGCAGGCTTGTGTTCTGGATGTGGTGTGAGAACCATGTTGACAACACGCTGATGGTTTCAGGTGTTCCTAGGTAATGTTTATACCAAGTCAAGGACCTGTCAGTTTTTCAGGCCCTGTCAGCAAGAAGGCTGGAGGGGCACAAGAAATTGGGAGGGCACACAGCCAGGACAGGTGACCTGAACTGGCCAAAGGAATATTCCATACCATCGAACGTCATGCTGAGTATATAAGCTGGGGGAAGAAGGGGGAGACGTTTGGCATTATGGCATTTGTCCTCCCGAGTAACCATTAGTAACCATTATGCATGACAGAGCCCTGCTTTCGTGGAGATGGCTGAACGCCTGCCTGCCGATGGGAAGTAGCGAACGGATTCCCTGTTTTGCTTTGCTTGCGTGTGCGGCTTCTACTTTACGTATTTAACTGTCTTTATCTCAACCCACCAGTTTTCTCACTTTTACTCTTCCGGCTCTCTCCCCCATCCCACTGGGGGGTACTGAACAAACGGTTGTGTGGGCCTTAGCTGCTGGCTGGGGTTAAACCATGACACGCTGGCTGGCACTAGTTCATGAAATGTCTTTGATGCTAAATCACCCCAGCACCTTCGGCTGGATGAGAAACAACCATGCCCTTCCTTAAGAAGCTGGCATTTGTAACAGAGGCATGAAAGAGATTATTTGCGTGGTCCCTAGAGTCTGAATGAGGTGGCAGATATCCCATCCCTGCCTCCTTCACCTTTCTAGGCTTCTAACATGGTAACAAGCAACAATGAGTTAGCGGTGTGGACTTCAAATGACTGTCGGTTCATCTCGGAGTTACACACAGAAACAACGCATTATTTTAAGCAGTCCTATTTCTGTTACGATCAAAGGCATTCCTGTTAACTCTCTCTATACAACACCTGTAAACACACAGTTGCTGTGGAACTGATATTCTTATCTTTCATGTATGTCATTTCTTGGCTGTAACATTACATCAGTGCTTACTGCAAAACTGCTGACATGCCCTGAGCTGTCACAGCAGCATGAGGAAGGCAGTGACAGTTGCTGCGTGCAACAGTATGTGCTAGTCAGGGCTTTTAAAAACTGTAATTAATGTCTGCCTATGAAATCAAACAAAGCTTGCATTATTTGCTGCAGCACCTTTACTTGTTCACACGAGATTTTCAAACTTGGTGTGAACCCCAGGGGCATGCTTCTGCTCTCCACTTCTTGGGAATTCTTCATCTAGAGAGTGCAAACAGCATGGAGTTATCAGCAGGACTGAAAAAGCCAAGATGAGCTTGGTGTTAAATAGCGGAATGGGGGACACGATGTGGCGGGCTGACCCTGGCTGCCACAGCCTGACTGCACAGCAGGGCCAGCCCTGGGACATCCCTCATCAGTGACTGCATTGCTCTCCAGCGGGAGTGGAGATGTCTCTACAACGTGGGACCAGCTCCCCCACACTCAGGCAGCAGGGAAGAGTTTAAAGCACAGGCACAGGGCCAGGCAGGGAGAGGTCACCATTCCTGAGCCTTGGGGTCCCTGCCGGAAGGTACCGTGCAGACAAGGTGACGCTCACAGCCACCGCAGGTGCCAGAGCCCTCCCCACCACGCAGGGAAGAGCTCAACTGTGCTCCTTGGGCTGGGCCAGCAACCAGCAGGGTCAAAAGGACATTTCCTTGCTTTATCCAGCTGCCTTTTCATCCCTTTAGGTTTGCCCTCTCTTCTCTTTCAGACAGTATCTTGCTGAACCAGCCAAGGGGAAAGGCAAAAGACCGAGGGGGCACCTTTGCTGCTGGATCCCAGTTTGGACAGGCAGAGGACAAGGGGTACTATAGCTGGTAAGAAGCAACAGCCTGGTGTGCTGGCAGCTGGTGAGGGGGCTGGGGCTGCCCCGGCAGCTGCTCCACCACATCGTTACAGGAGTGGGAAACAATGAAACTGCTGACCTGGAGTGACAGCGGCAGTTTTTCAAAATTCTCTTCTAATTGTGCCTTTTCCAGATGGTGAGCAGCATTCAGTTCTGGGGAAGATGCACAGACATGACACTGCTAGGTGAAGCCCAGCAAACCACGGTCCGGGAGTGCAGACACTGTGAGCCAAGCGCAATTCAGATGCAGTTCTAGGGCATGGAGGCCGAGTTGGAAACTGATAGTAACTGATAAGGCTCTGGGAACTTAGGTGAATTCCTTAGAGGATCAGGATTTCCTCATCTTTCACTGGTTGCAGGTATCTCTATATCTATGTGACCAGATTCTGATTTTTCAGAACTGCACAGAATTCCTGGCTCCCAGGGTTCTGATCTGAAAAGGGTCACTTTGACCCAGCTCAGGGTGAGCATCCCCAAATCAAAGATTTTTAAATTTTTGAATTAGATATATTTAAAAGCTTGGGTTGCAAGTTCTTTGGGGAGAGTGAGATGGGGGCCAGCAACTCAGGCTGCAAAAATGTAGATGACAGTGCTTCTCCAGGAGCTGTGGCAGATGACCTGGGAGATTCATTCTGTTAGTGAGACAGACAGAGTCTGAAGGCAGAAAAGTCCTCCATTTATATTACACGATCAAAGGTTTCACTGCTAGGACAACTCACCCTGGACTCAGTAACAACCAAAAGTTTAATAACCAAAGTGGAATAAAGTTTGATCTCCAAACCAGTGACATCAAACTGTCACTCAGCACAGCAGTAGCACCTAGCTTTTTAGGATACAGACACTCTATTTTTGGTGTCTTTACCCTCAGTCCCATGGGGTTCCGCCTTCTGACCATTGCTCACTAGCCACAATAACAGCAGCAATAACACTCATGCTCTAGCGCTCTCTTTACAGCGCACTAGCCCGCAGCTGCTGCAGTGCCTTCTCCATGCACAGGAGGGCATTTCATAGCCACGCCTGGACCAGGGAGCACAAACCGGCCACCAGACCCTTGCTAACCCACAGCCAAGTTTTATCATCAGAGAACACCAACACAAATGGAAAGGCAAGGATATCCTCAAGCAGGGAAGAGGAGCCTTTTATTATTTGCAAAACTGTGTATGTTGATTTAGAAATGGTATGCTAGATACCATCTCTGCCTACAGGAGAGGGGAATAAACTGTTCTTAGTTCACGTTATGCTCCGGACTGTGTCTCTAATTAACGCAGTGCAAAGCTAAGCAGTATGGCTCGATTTAGGGAATGTTGTGGGAAAACCTAATAAAGCTATTTAAAAATTAGACCCTTAAACTTATGTGTAAAGCAAAAGAGAGAGACCGTACAGGTAACTGTTAAACGACAGCTAAAGCATGTACAAAGACATGTATTTAGATACTGAACTGGTAGGGAGGAAACAGCTCTGTCTGCAGCGTCAAATCCCACGGAAAAACGTTACACAAAATAAAGACAGCAGTGCTGAGGGGCAGATTTGCGCTAGCTTTGGTCTATCAGCATGGCCAGACTTTAGCTACTGAAAACAATGAGTCTTGGTTTTAGAAGCAGTGTAGTAGGCATTTAAGCACCTAAATTCAGAGACGTTCAGTGAGCTCCAGCCTCCTGAGCACCCAAGGATAAGACTCTTGAGAAAAGTCTGTGTGTGAAATGAGGTGGAGTTTGGACTCCAGGTTTAGTGTTCCATGGAGAAAGCCTTATCTTTGGCCCAAAGATCTCTCAGGTAGTCTCAGTTCCAAGTCAGATGCTGTACATGCTGCACGTACCTCTCCTCCATCCCTAGCATGAACCTGGTGTGAACCTGGTGGTCCACCCCCCATGAAAGCACTAGACCAACACAGATTTTCTGTATCATCTATTCTGGAAGAAGACAATCCAAGCTCACACAATCTAGAGCACGAATTCCTGCTCTGGAACAGCTCTGTAGCCATTGGGTTGTCTTTGGCTTACTTTGAATCTTGCAGGCTCTCTCCTCCAGCAGTTCCTCCATAATGGTTCTGTGGTTAGTTTCCAACCGTAACATTGCAGCTCTACGTGCAGCTATGATCTTCTGCATCTGTTCCAATGACAATGAATGGAGACATGGATGCACAATTAGACATCTTGTGGCACACTGACAGGCCGCTTACTTAAGAGCTCCAGTGAGCTGGAAACAGTAAAGGGATCTACTGAGTGTGACACCGACACTTCCAGCACCTGAACCGTTTCTATTTATTATGGAACAGGCATGCTGAAGCCTTGAGTGGTAGTCTGTAGTCACCGCTGGTAGCGGTTTTGTTCTTTTAACTTAATGGCAATAAAAGAGGCACATAAGAAAGCAAAAAGCCAAAAAGCCCTTAAGCAAAGAAACCATTTATGATATGTTCATAAATATCAACAATTCATTAATCTAAATTATATTAATGACCTGACTCCCTCTGATGGTCAGATAAACAAGCAGAGTTCTGAGCCATCCTTGGTTTTGTTTGCACAGCACTTTGCTGCAATGATCTTTATTGTAAGGTCTTGGATTAACTTCCACGAAAAGTGCCTATGAATTATTCATAGTTGTAAAATATTTATTTCTAGAGAAAAATTGGAATTGTTATCCGTGGGTAGGTAAACCAAGTTGCAATGTATCACACTTTTACTTGAAAAAGAGTATCCTACACAGTCATCAATACCCAAATTCCTGAGTCCTCTGGAATCATGCATTTTTAGTCCACACCCAGTAAGCCGATGAAAGATAGGACAGCACTTTTTTGAGTGTAGACACCAGAGTTTTCAGGTTGGTGTGAAAGTATGAAAGATAATAGTGAAGCCACAAAACCTTTTTCCAATCTCACATTGGAGGCTGAGAGAGGTCCTGCTGCCACAAACTGCCCAACAAACTGAACCACACAGCACACGGCACACGGCACACACCCATCATGGGAGCAGGGGATGCTGTTGGAAGAGGGCTGTGGGCAGCCTGTGTTCCTGTGCCCCTGCTAGGTTTGGGACTCCTTCAGTACATTGTTTGCTACTAGACTTGGCTAAAGGCAAAGCAAGATCCCTCATGATGGTGCTTTGACATGTTTCGTTAAAGAAAATCCAGTCAGAAACGGTTAATCTGGTTAAGTCAGTGGTCCAGAGCAGTTTCCAAGTGCAATTCGTAAGTTTGCTTTTCTGGGTTTTATAATCACAGCGATCTTCTTCCCTACATTCAACACATTATCTGTGATATCTGGCAATGCAGAGGATCAAACTATTTTACTTTTACAAGGAAACAGTTGTTTGTTGCAAATTGACTTGACTTTAAACAGCTTTTATTTCTCACTCTTATGTTAAATAATGGTAGAAAGTTACTGCAGCTGAGCATGTCTCGACTGGAATAAAGGTTATTTCACTGTATTTAACTGTCAAACATATGTGTTAGATGACCCACCAGAACCAAAATTTCCAGCTGTACTGGAGAAAGCGTGCTCTTAGAATGAAAGGCAGGCATTTAACATGAAATGTAAAATTATCCAAACTGTTTTTCATAATGATGCGGGAGACAACCCAGTGGTGAAGAACCCTTTGCAAAACAATGGGGACTCAGCCTGCTGCTGTACTGCATGAAAGAGCAGGGAAAGGAGGGGCTGACTCAACGGGCTACCAATGGGATAGGGACTATCACCTGACTTTTCCCAGAGCATGATCTCCTTGTCCATGATGTCTGTGTGCTGAAACCTCATGAGCATTGCCGTGTTCTTTACCTCACCCTTGCTTAAGTCTTTATTCAGACACTAATTGCTTCTCAGCTGAGCAGCACCCCAAAGGAATGATTATGCTCAACTCCAACACCTTCAGAAGGTGAAGGGGTTTCCTTTTACTGCCACCATCTTTGGCAGGTTATTTAACTATAAAGCCAATTCCATATGTTCCAATTCCATATGGTCTGCAGGGATTTTTCTGTCTTCTGTGTGTTTCATACCCACATCCTAAATGACTCTTTCTAACATTCCAGTGTGACCTCTCGGTCTGCAGTTTTTCACAGGAGATAGTATACTTGGCA
Organism: Falco rusticolus; assembly: GCF_015220075.1. Lineage (NCBI taxonomy): Eukaryota > Metazoa > Chordata > Aves > Falconiformes > Falconidae > Falco > Falco rusticolus. Next base: position 14,819 of record NC_051197.1, on the reverse strand, counting down.
CTGGGAAGCAGATCGCTTGGGTATTCATTCCAGCTTCACCCCTGACTTACCCTATAGGCTTGTTCAACTCACTTATTCTGTGTCATGGTCATTTCTGGCTGTAAGAAGAACCTCAGGTGGGATTTTGAAGGCTTGACAAAGTAAAATCAAGAGGAGGCTCTAGTGACAGAAGTTCAGTACGCTGGCACGCCAAACAGCTTGAGGTGAGCAGCTCAAGTGAGAAATGCTGGCAAGCCAGGATCACAGCCTTCACTTGGCAATTTTGCCCTTCACTGCAAGGAGATACGAGGGAGATTGGGATGCACTGGCACACGTGACCACTTTGTAAGGAGTTTGGCTCTCATGCTCTGCTCTGCTGGAAGAGCTGCCTCACCCCCTCGGAGACAGCCGAGCAGCTATCTGATATTAAACTAAATGGTGACTACAGTAAAACAGTGTGCTTTCTGAATGCTTTCAAAAGCATTAGAGAGATTGGAAAATTCTGGTTTAGAACACAGAACCCTATTTGACAGCACCCTCTAACACATCTTTGAAAATCAATGCACTAACAGAAAACAGTAGGTTGTCTGGGACAAACAGCCCAGTTACATGAAGCCTTTCTGCTGCACATTACAAACTGCAAATCAGTAACAACTACAAGGCACAGCAATTAAAATAGGTAGAGTCCAGCAAGAGCTCTTCAATGCCCTGCCACTGAAGAGCCAAACCAAACTGCACGGTGGCACGCAGGGCAGCAGGCACTCTGGGGCACAGGCTGGGATGCCGTGTGTCTGTCCAACACAGCTGCCTGACCCACATGCCAGCGAGGACCACGCTGCACCCAGCCCCAGGGTACCATTGGTGTTACACAGTACATCTGACACTGGGCAGCTGTACACGAATGACATCAAACTGCCACCACCATCTCAGTTCGTATTTGCACTCCCATCCCAGGAGTGTTTGTGCAGAGGAGGTATTTACTGCCGCATGCACAAGAGCAACGGCAAGGGCAGGCAGCGCAGCGATCTCCTGTTACTGAACGTGCTGCTCTGGGACTCCCAAACAGGCAGTCAGTTAGATCCCTGGCAAAGTTCTCCAGCAAAACCGCCCATGATTTGTATCCACCTCAGCTGTACAAACACGGTGTAAACAGAAGCAGAGCGGCTCTTTACCTCCAGCACTGTATGTCCCTTTCCTTCCCATGTCACCACCACCTGTAAAAGCGCTCACGGAAATGAGCAAACCCCACCCGCCAGAAAGAGGCAGGGCTTTCAAAGGGAAGGAGGGTATTCAATGGGAAGCTGCAGATGTGCCCTGCCTGAAGAAGGCACCACTGGCAACCCCTCCTCTGTGAGAGCTGGGGAGATGCAGAGGGGGCAGGAAGGCAGGCGTCCGGGAGTAACTAGAAGCCCTGGTTTGCTATTGCTGCAGTATCCCTGGCTGGGGGGACAATAGAGCTCTCCATGAAATGACAATCAACCAAAAAAAATCAGAGGGGCACAGCAGGGAGCACAAGCTGCTGGGCGTCAGCAAAGGGCTGTGCTCAGCTTTTCTGCAATAGGTGAGAGCGTAAGGGCACTTTAAATCGGAATGTGTCCTGAATCATGTTAGGAAGAAGACAAAGAACATATCCTGCTGGGAAGATCATTAATGATTAGGAAAACTATATGATTAGGCTACTATATTAGGCTATTATATTAATGATTAGGCTACTATAAATTTGCCTCAGGTTAGAAAAGGCCAAGAATCTTTAAAGGACACTACAAAAAACCTACATTTAAGAGAAAAGGCAGTGTAGTAGCAAATGGAATTAAAAGGAGTCCTAGAAAGTAAATCTTTCAGTAATAAGCAAGCAAGGCTAAAAACAATCTAGGGCATAGAAAAGATTAGTTCAGCCGCAGGATACACAGCAGATAGGAGAGCAAATTAGTTCTGTCTTTCCAAAATGTAAACGGAGGAAAAAAAAAAAAATTCAGAGCTTAACGTTTCTCTTTATTTTTCCTGCATCTAATTTTTAACTGTTAAGAGAAATAACACAAAAGCTTTATTTTTGCTAATGCGAGGAAAATGGAATCTGGAAGTTAAATTAATCCTTTACACACTGCCATTTGGGGATTATTTCTCCCAGATCCAAGGGAGACACTTTCTAGAAAGTTTTGCTGTGAATGGTGTGATTAACTGAGCTGAGTTGAGATCCTTGGGTGCCTAAGGAGGCCCAGGCGATACTGGAATCATTCTTACTGTGTTAGGGGAAGAAGCCAGGCACGCAAGGCTGGGCTCCTCCAAACAGCCAGCTCTGTACTCTGCTGAGTGATGCACAGGGTGCTGTGTGCCAGGATTGCAGAGTCCCCAGCCCTGACCAGCTGCATTAGGCTCAGAATAAAACGCAGTGGATTGTTTTGTTGCTGCTTGCTAGAGTTTTTATTACTATTATTAAGTAATAAAAAGTGGTGCTTTTTTTTAAAAAAAAAAGATGTGGATGAATATAGCCTGGTATGTTAAAAAAGACCCTAGCCCTTCACACAGATTCCCAAACCGGCTGTCTTACAGGCACAAGGTTTCCCCTTTTTGGGGAATATCACCGCATCTGCCCATGCCATCTGTTTTAACTCACTGGAGCAATTTTAAGAAGTGTTCTTGACAGACTGCCAGGACTGTGGCCCTTGAAGGCGTCTGCACGGGGAGATATTGGAGATGGGGCTTGCAGAAGGAAAGCACCCACCCAGATCACCAGCTCCTACTACTTGAAACAAAAGCCATCTAAAGCAAGAGAGCTCTGTACAAAATCATCACCAGCACCTATGGACCAGCAGAACTCGGTGGGGTTGTTACTGTTCTACTTACATGAAGAAAATGAAAAGCCAGTAAAAAAAAATGACAACTAGGAGAAAGAATTTGTTAAAATGTTGATCCTCCATAAGAAGTATTACAGAATCCTTTTCTTACATTATGTTTTATCTGAGATAAGGTCTGTGCTACCCTTGAGGACACTTGGTGGCGAGACTCTCTCCAAGAGTGGGGAATCACCACAGTGCCAGCTTAAAAATGCTATCCCGTAACTCCAACTTCAGCACGGACACCACCCCACCAGGACAGCGGGCCTCCTGGCTGTCTCCCACCATGCTGGGGCCGTGGTTTCCTGAGCAGCCTCTGGGGCTACCTTGAGCAGCTGCTGCTGGCACGGCTCAGGTGGCTTCCCTGTCACTTGCCTGCCCTGCCAAGACTTCTTGCATTGTGTTGTATTTTGGTTAAAGCTTTCCGACTGCTCTTCGGGACCTCATATTTATGTTTCCCGGGAGGCCAGATGTGCAAGGCTTGGCCTCAGTGCCAAGGTTCTCAAGTAGTTCCTCTTTCTCAGAGGGTTCTTCTAGGAGAGCAGCAGCACATGAGTCCTGATCTTCCTCTTCTGCAAAAAAGGCAAGGTGTAGTTTTGGCGTATCATCATAGCAGCCTTATGGTCTCCTAGATGCATGGTGAACTTACAAATTCCAGACATTTTGTGTTACTGCAACCTGCTTTGTCAGCGTAACAGGTTTGGACTGGCCATGTTCCTGCTACCAATGTAAACATGACATTAGTACAAAATGAAAAAGCCCCTCCTTGTTATCACCAGTGTGCCTCTGCAGACAACCAGCACTTCAGTGTCAGTGCAGCCGGGGAAGTGGGAATGCCAGCACTGAGGGAAACCAAATGTTACAGCAGAACAAAACTGGCTCTGATGTGAGAATGTAAAGCTATCGGGGCCAATGCCGAGATTCACACAGATCCAATGTCAAAACATCAGTTAGAAAATTCAGAAGCACCTGGGGAAAAATCCCCCCAAACAAATCTGTAAAAAAACCACATTAACAGGACATACTATTGAATTAATTAAGCTTAGTTAAGATTTACGTCAACAAAGTATTTGAAAGAGTAGACAGGGTAAACAGGAACCTTTGCTGCCCCCCCCCCCAGTTTTGTGTCGAAAAGGCTCAACATATCAAAGGAGCTTAGCAGGTGTCCTTTTCTAGGCCACCAGCTGGAGTGAAGCCATTGAGGGTCAGTAACTAAGGGCCAAATCCAAACAAAGTCTGAAAAGACTCAGCAACTAGACAAGTGACCCAGCTGTTGCCAGTGGGTGAAAAAGTCAGAGGCATGTACAGATTGTGAAAATAAGCAGCATTTCAGTGGGGCAGTTCAATGACAAGTGAGAAAAAAATTGCTTTATTGTGATTTCGGGTTGATTTTTTCTGGCCAAAATGCGAACACAAGAAGGTGGATTTTGTACACACTGTTGCATTTATTTTTAAGGTACTTATAATGAAAGGTATATTTCCCTATTGCTTAGAAAACTACATGAAACAGGTCTTCCATTGGCTGCATGCCAAGAAATGACTGTGATACTGAAGGAATTTTCATGATCCTCCGACATGGAGACAACAACGACTCATGCGCGCCGGCACTAGCACGGGCTCCTCCAGCGCAAAGCAACAAATGGCTCCTCCAGGGCGCTGCCACCATCGGCTCCTCCTCGGCAGCGTAACAAAGGGCTGCTAAAGTACCACACAAACAATGCATTACCAACAAGACAACCGAAAATGCAAGTTATACCGCAGCGCACACAAGACTATACAGACCAGACCCACTATATACACGGTGCATAAAACACAAGACAACACAGACAATACAATACAAAACAAACCACAGCACAAAGCGCTACCTACCATGCTCCAACGTGGAACAGCACAAGGCTCCTACAGGGACGAGGACAACGGCTCCCAGGGAACGGTGCGACCAACAGCTCCTCCAGAACAAAGCCATCAAGGGCTCCTCTGCAGTGGTGCGATGAAGGGCCCTCCAACACACGGCAATGAAGAGCTCCTCCAGGGGAGCACGATGCAGGGCTCCTCCAACATAAGTTGACACAGGTGCCCTAGCAGGCAGCACGAGAAGCGGCTCCTGCGGGGCGGCACAAAGAAAGGCTCCTCCAGGGCTGCGCAACCAAGGACTCCTCCAGAGCGGAAAGACAAAAGGGCTCCTCTGCCGCCAAGCCATCAGGGGCTCCTCCTCGGCAGCGTAACAAAGGGCTGCTCCTCTGCGGCACGACGAGGGGCTCCCGAGGCGCTTTGCCACCAATCGCTCCCCTGCGGCGCTGCGCTACAGGGCTGCTCCGGGGCGGCGCCACTGGGGGCTCTCCAGGAGCAACGCTATCAGCATCTCCTCTGGGGTGGTGCGAGCGCAATGCAACACGACTCATACCACGCTGGAAAGAACAGACTTGAAATACAATACGTCATACCACGTATTACAAACAGCCCAGCAGAAAACACAAGACGTACCATAGGATACAAAATACAACCCTACGCACACCATACCCACTAGGCCGGAAATACAAGATACAGCTCAAGAGACCCTCAGTACAATAAGCACTAAACCACGCAAAACCAAAACAATACATACAGCACAAAATACAGTCCAGATCAGATCATGCAATACTCAGTAGACACAGGACGACGCACTACGGAACACAAAACCAACTACAGCACGCTCCACCATGTACCCCCCGCCCTTGCTACAACCCATCCCCGACAAAGGACATTGTACAGACCACTTAAGAGACACAGAAGATGCCGTACAATCAAATACACCAAACCAAACGCCATACAAAAGAGCAAACGCAATGATGCGGCGATGACAGGCTCCTCCGGTGACATCTGGCAAAGGGCTCCTCCGGGGTGCCGCCATTCAGGGCTCCTTCAGCGCGGGGCGACGAAAGGCTCCACAGAGACGGCCTGGGCTGTGTGATGAACATGTCCTCTGGGGCTGGCACGATGCAGGGCTCCCCAGGCTAAACAACCCCAGCTCCCTCAGCCTCTCCTCCAGACACACACCACCGAAGAAATCGCAGGAGCCAGTACATTACAAACCATAGCGCATGTCACAAGACACTCCCAGAAACAGCGCACAAAACCAGACGCAAAATACAGGACCGGAAACAGAATCTGGGCGGCAAATGCCTCAAAAGACAATACGTACCAGAAAATACAGGCAAAACAAGACAAAACCCAGTAAAAGACACACAACAGAAGGTACTATGCAATACATGTAACATACAACAGAAAACAAAACACGAATACATACCATCAAAATCATCCTGCACAATAAAAGACGGCACAAAGAATACACAGCATACTGAACAGACAATAAAAAATACTCTACAGAAAACAAAATCCATCCCATGCAATGTATACCATACAGCACACACTGTACAAGAACTACGACTCCATACACACAATACATATGCTACAATACCAACTACAAGTACCACAGTAGAAAAATACAGGCCAACTACAATGCGACACCATCCCAGACCGGACAGGAGATACCACAGGCAGGGACCAGACCCGCAGTACCTACCGTAGAGTACGTACCAAATCACCAGCGTCAGGAAGATCTCCCGTGGGGCACTGCGATGCAGGGCTCCTCCAACATAAGTTGACACAGGTGCCCTAGCAGGCCGCACGAGAAGCGGCTCCTGCGGGGCGGCACAAAGAAAGGCTCCTCCAGGGCTGCGCAACCAAGGACTCCTCCAGAGCGGAAAGACAAAAGGGCTCCTCTGCCGCCAAGCCATCAGGGGCTCCTCCAATGCTGCACCACCAAGGGCCCCACCAGCATGGCACCACCAACAGCTGCTCCGCTGCACCAAAGGGGCTCCAAGAAGAGCTGGGCATCAAACAAACTGCTCCTCCGGCGCTCCCTGCTAACCACTGCTCTGCTGCGGCGGCACAAAGCCAACCTCTGGGGAGGCGCCAAGACACGCTCCTCCGACGGGGCGACAACAAGGACGCCTGCGCAACGGCACTAGCACGGGCTCCTCCAGCGCAAAGCAACAAATGGCTCCTCCAGGGCGCTGCCACCATCGGCTCCTCCTCGGCAGCGTAACAAAGGGCTGCTCCTCTGCGGCACGACGAGGGGCTCCCGAGGCGCTTTGCCACCAATCGCTCCCCTGCGGCGCTGCGCTACAGGGCTGCTCCGGGGCGGCGCCACTGGGGGCTCTCCAGGAGCAACGCTATCAGCATCTCCTCTGGGGTGGTGCGAGCGCAATGCAACACGACTCATACCACGCTGGAAAGAACAGACTTGAAATACAATACGTCATACCACGTAGTACAAACAGCCCAGCAGAAAACACAAGACGTACCATAGGATACAAAATACAACCCTACGCACACCATACCCACTAGGCCGGAAATACAAGATACAGCTCAAGAGACCCTCAGTACAATAAGCACTAAACCACGCAAAACCAAAACAATACATACAGCACAAAATACAGTCCAGATCAGATCATGCAATACTCAGTAGACACAGGACGACGCACTACGGAACACAAAACCAACTACAGTACGCTCCACCATGTACCCCCCGCCCTTGCTACAGCCCATCCCCGACAAAGGACATTGTACAGACCACTTAAGAGACACAGAAGATGCCGTACAATCAAATACACCAAACCAAACGCCATACAAAAGAGCAAACGCAATGATGCGGCGATGACAGGCTCCTCCGGTGACATCTGGCAAAGGGCTCCTCCGGGGTGCCGCCATTCAGGGCTCCTTCAGCGCGGGGCGACGAAAGGCTCCACAGAGACGGCCTGGGCTGTGTGATGAACATGTCCTCTGGGGCTGGCACGATGCAGGGCTCCCCAGGCTAAACAACCCCAGCTCCCTCAGCCTCTCCTCGAGACACACACCACCGAAGAAATCGCAGGAGCCAGTACATTACAAACCATAGCGCATGTCACAAGACACTTCCAGAAACAGCGCACAAAACCAGACGCAAAAGACAAGACAGGAAACAGAATCTGGGCGGGAAATACCTCAAAAGACAATACGTACCAGAAAATACAGGCAAAACAAGACAAAACCCAGTAAACGACACACAACAGAAGGTACTATGCAATACATGTAACATACAACAGAAAACAAAACACGAATACATACCATCAAAATCATCCTGCACAATAAAAGACAGCACAAAGAATACACAGAATACTGAACAGACAGTAAAAAATACTCTACAGAAAACAAAATCCATCCCATGCAATGTATACCATACAGCACACACTGTACAAGAACTACGACTCCATACACACAATACATATGCTACAATACAAACTACAAGTACCACAGTAGAAAAATACAGGCCAACTACAATGCGACACCATCCCAGACCGGACAGGAGATACCACAGGCAGGGACCAGACCCGCAGTACCTACCGTAGAGTACGTACCAAATCACCAGCGTCAGGAAGATCTCCCGTGGGGCACTGCGATGCAGGGCTCCTCCAACATAAGTTGACACAGGTGCCCTAGCAGGCAGCACGAGAAGCGGCTCCTGCGGGGCGGCACAAAGAAAGGCTCCTCCAGGGCTGCGCAACCAAGGACTCCTCCAGAGCGGAAAGACAAAAGGGCTCCTCTGCCGCCAAGCCATCAGGGGCTCCTCCAATGCTGCACCACCAAGGGCCCCACCAGCATGGCACCACCAACAGCTGCTCCGCTGCACCAAAGGGGCTCCAAGAAGAGCTGGGCATCAAACAAACTGCTCCTCCGGCGCTCCCTGCTAACCACTGCTCTGCTGCGGCGGCACAAAGCCAACCTCTGGGGAGGCGCCAAGACACGCTCCTCCGACGGGGCGACAACAAGGACGCCTGCGCAACGGCACTAGCACGGGCTCCTCCAGCGCAAAGCAACAAATGGCTCCTCCAGGGCGCTGCCACCATCGGCTCCTCCTCGGCAGCGTAACAAAGGGCTGCTCCTCTGCGGCACGACGAGGGGCTCCCGAGGCGCTTTGCCACCAATCGCTCCCCTGCGGCGCTGCGCTACAGGGCTGCTCCGGGGCGGCGCCACTGGGGGCTCTCCAGGAGCAACGCTATCAGCATCTCCTCTGGGGTGGTGCGAGCGCAATGCAACACGACTCATACCACGCTGGAAAGAACAGACTTGAAATACAATACGTCATACCACGTAGTACAAACAGCCCAGCAGAAAACACAAGACGTACCATAGGATACAAAATACAACCCTACGCACACCATACCCACTAGGCCGGAAATACAAGATACAGCTCAAGAGACCCTCAGTACAATAAGCACTAAACCACGCAAAACCAAAACAATACATACAGCACAAAATACAGTCCAGATCAGATCATGCAATACTCAGTAGACACAGGACGACGCAATACGGAACACAAAACCAACTACAGTACGCTCCACCATGTACCCCCCGCCCTTGCTACAACCCATCCCCGACAAAGGACATTGTACAGACCACTTAAGAGACACAGAAGATGCCGTACAATCAAATACACCAAACCAAACGCCATACAAAAGAGCAAACGCAATGATGCGGCGATGACAGGCTCCTCCGGTGACATCTGGCAAAGGGCTCCTCCGGGGTGCCGCCATTCAGGGCTCCTTCAGCGCGGGGCGACGAAAGGCTCCACAGAGACGGCCTGGGCTGTGTGATGAACATGTCCTCTGGGGCTGGCACGATGCAGGGCTCCCCAGGCTAAACAACCCCAGCTCCCTCAGCCTCTCCTCGAGACACACACCACCGAAGAAATCGCAGGAGCCAGTACATTACAAACCATAGCGCATGTCACAAGACACTTCCAGAAACAGCGCACAAAACCAGACGCAAAAGACAAGACAGGAAACAGAATCTGGGCGGGAAATACCTCAAAAGACAATACGTACCAGAAAATACAGGCAAAACAAGACAAAACCCAGTAAAAGACACACAACAGAAGGTACTATGCAATACATGTAACATACAACAGAAAACAAAACACGAATACATACCATCAAAATCATCCTGCACAATAAAAGACAGCACAAAGAATACACAGCATACTGAACAGACAATAAAAAATACTCTACAGAAAACAAAATCCATCCCATGCAATGTATACCATACAGCACACACTGTACAAGAACTACGACTCCATACACACAATACATATGCTACAATACAAAATACAAGTACCACAGTAGAAAAATACAGGCCAACTACAATGCGACACCATCCCAGACCGGACAGGAGATACCACAGGCAGGGACCAGACCCACAGTACCTACCCTAGGGTACGTACCAAATCACCAGCGTCAGGAAGATCTCCCGTGGGGCACTGCGATGCAGGGCTCCTCCAACATAAGTTGACACAGGTGCCCTAGCAGGCAGCACGAGAAGCGGCTCCTGCGGGGCGGCACAAAGAAAGGCTCCTCCAGGGCTGCGCAACCAAGGACTCCTCCAGAGCGGAAAGACAAAAGGGCTCCTCTGCCGCCAAGCCATCAGGGGCTCCTCCAATGCTGCACCACCAAGGGCCCCACCAGCATGGCACCACCAACAGCTGCTCCGCTGCACCAAAGGGGCTCCAAGAAGAGCTGGGCATCAAACAAACTGCTCCTCCGGCGCTCCCTGCTAACCACTGCTCTGCTGCGGCGGCACAAAGCCAACCTCTGGGGAGGCGCCAAGACACGCTCCTCCGACGGGGCGACAACAAGGACGCCTGCGCAACGGCACTAGCACGGGCTCCTCCAGCGCAAAGCAACAAATGGCTCCTCCAGGGCGCTGCCACCATCGGCTCCTCCTCGGCAGCGTAACAAAGGGCTGCTCCTCTGCGGCACGACGAGGGGCTCCCGAGGCGCTTTGCCACCAATCGCTCCCCTGCGGCGCTGCGCTACAGGGCTGCTCCGGGGCGGCGCCACTGGGGGCTCTCCAGGAGCAACGCTATCAGCATCTCCTCTGGGGTGGTGTGAGCGCAATGCAACACGACTCATACCACGCTGGAAAGAACAGGCTTGAAATACAATACGTCATACCATGTATTACAAACAGCCCAGCAGAAAACACAAGACGTACCATAGGATACAAAATACAACCCTACGCACACCATACCCACTAGGCCGGAAATACAAGATACAGCTCAAGAGACCCTCAGTACAATAAGCACTAAACCACGCAAAACCAAAACAATACATACAGCACAAAATACAGTCCAGATCAGATCATGCAATACTCAGTAGACACAGGACGACGCAATACGGAACACAAAACCAACTACAGTACGCTCCACCATGTACCCCCCGCCCTTGCTACAACCCATCCCCGACAAAGGACATTGTACAGACCACTTAAGAGACACAGAAGATGCCGTACAATCAAATACACCAAACCAAACGCCATACAAAAGAGCAAACGCAATGATGCGGCGATGACAGGCTCCTCCGGTGACATCTGGCAAAGGGCTCCTCCGGGGTGCCGCCATTCAGGGCTCCTTCAGCGCGGGGCGACGAAAGGCTCCACAGAGACGGCCTGGGCTGTGTGATGAACATGTCCTCTGGGGCTGGCACGATGCAGGGCTCCCCAGGCTAAACAACCCCAGCTCCCTCAGCCTCTCCTCGAGACACACACCACCGAAGAAATCGCAGGAGCCAGTACATTACAAACCATAGCGCATGTCACAAGACACTTCCAGAAACAGCGCACAAAACCAGACGCAAAAGACAAGACAGGAAACAGAATCTGGGCGGGAAATACCGCAAAAGACAATACGTACCAGAAAATACAGGCAAAACAAGACAAAACCCAGTAAACGACACACAACAGAAGGTACTATGCAATACATATAACATACAACAGAAAACAAAACACGAATACATACCATCAAAATCATCCTGCACAATAAAAGACAGCACAAAGAATACACAGAATACTGAACAGACAGTAAAAAATACTCTACAGAAAACAAAATCCATCCCATGCAATGTATACCATACAGCACACACTGTACAAGAACTACGACTCCATACACACAATACATATGCTACAATACAAAATACAAGTACCACAGTAGAAAAATACAGGCCAACTACAATGCGACACCATCCCAGACCGGACAGGAGATACCACAGGCAGGGACCAGACCCACAGTACCTACCCTAGGGTACGTACCAAATCACCAGCGTCAGGAAGATCTCCCGTGGGGCACTGCGATGCAGGGCTCCTCCAACATAAGTTGACACAGGTGCCCTAGCAGGCCGCACGAGAAGCGGCTCCTGCGGGGCGGCACAAAGAAAGGCTCCTCCAGGGCTGCGCAACCAAGGACTCCTCCAGAGCGGAAAGACAAAAGGGCTCCTCTGCCGCCAAGCCATCAGGGGCTCCTCCAATGCTGCACCACCAAGGGCCCCACCAGCATGGCACCACCAACAGCTGCTCCGCTGCACCAAAGGGGCTCCAAGAAGAGCTGGGCATCAAACAAACTGCTCCTCCGGCGCTCCCTGCTAACCACTGCTCTGCTGCGGCGGCACAAAGCCAACCTCTGGGGAGGCGCCAAGACACGCTCCTCCGACGGGGCGACAACAAGGACGCCTGCGCAACGGCACTAGCACGGGCTCCTCCAGCGCAAAGCAACAAATGGCTCCTCCAGGGCGCTGCCACCATCGGCTCCTCCTCGGCAGCGTAACAAAGGGCTGCTCCTCTGCGGCACGACGAGGGGCTCCCGAGGCGCTTTGCCACCAATCGCTCCCCTGCGGCGCTGCGCTACAGGGCTGCTCCGGGGCGGCGCCACTGGGGGCTCTCCAGGAGCAACGCTATCAGCATCTCCTCTGGGGTGGTGCGAGCGCAATGCAACACGACTCATACCACGCTGGAAAGAACAGACTTGAAATACAATACGTCATACCACGTAGTACAAACAGCCCAGCAGAAAACACAAGACGTACCATAGGATACAAAATACAACCCTACGCACACCATACCCACTAGGCCGGAAATACAAGATACAGCTCAAGAGACCCTCAGTACAATAAGCACTAAACCACGCAAAACCAAAACAATACAGCACAATATACAATTCTGACAAAGGTCGTGGAATACATACCCATGAACACAACACATTCTTTAGAATACACGCAAAACACCATACAAAAACTACACTACACTACATTACATATGATGGAAGATATAATACAGGACATATACTACAGATTTCAAAATAAAATACTAAATACAGAATGCAATACGAAATACTACACATTGCATAAGATAAACAAGAGACTGTTATAAATCATTAGGGTAGAACACATTATTGCACAGTAAATACCATATTACACAGCATACAATAAAACCCACCCCACTCTACAAAGGACACATAGAACACAGGAAATACATTGCATAAAGAATTCTCTACAGAAAGCACAATCCATTCCATTGCATGGATACTACATAGTACATGCAGTACAAAACCTACAGTTCAATACACATAAGACATCCACTACAATACAAAATATAAATACAATAGAAAATACAATACATACAAAATGCAATACCTTACCATATGATACCATAGATACCGGACTTAGATTACATACCACACAATACATGCTACAGTTATACCACACCTGCTAAAAAAAAGGCATGCATACCATACATTACAATGCATACCATGCAATACATACCAGACCGTTCCCCACACCATCGCCTAAATACCACAGCATACCTGAAATACCCTGTAATAGCATACCATGCCATCCTACAGCATAAAAAAATGTACCTTCCCATACTAAAAAAACCCACCACTATACATACCATACTGCAAATACAGGAAAGGCAATACAAAATGCAATATCACGCTTAACGTAAAACAACGCAGACCACACAATACCATACCCAATGCCAAACCACATCCCACACTACAGCCAATGCTTCTGGGGCAGCACAGCGAAGGGCTGCAAGGAGGCCTGGGCAGCACGATGAACAGCTCTGAGAAGGAGGCAAAATATAGGGCTCCTCAGGCATGGGGCAACAACGGGCTCCTCCACGGCAGCGTGATGAAGATCTCCTCTGGGGCGGCGCAAGGAGGGGCTCCTCCCGTGCAAAGCTAATAAAGGCCTCCTCAAGGGCACTGCAATGAAGGGCTCCTCTGCGGGGGTGCAAGAACCAGCTCCTCCGCTACCAAGCGACTAGGGGCTCCTCCAGGGTCACATGAGGTCACATAATTCCACCGAGCTATACAACCCCACTTCCCTCTGCCGCTCCTCAGACAACTTGCAATACACACCCCAGATACAATACAAAACAAGATACACACCAGACATTCCATACCATACCCGACATACAAAACGTACAGTACAATTCCTAGAATAAACATAATAAATACCATACAACCTATAGAATACAAGAAAGCCAACAGATTACATACATAAATACCATACAATACAGAAAATACACGCTACAACACAAATAACCGCACACAAGATGGCACAAACTGAAGCACAATACAATACATATGAGACAATGCAAGAGCCCTACATAAAATACAGTACATACAAAACATACCAAACAACACAGGAAATCATACAGCACCACACATACCACACAATTTATGACAAACCACACCATACAAACCACAAAACAATACACGTCATCCTAAAACACACATCACAACACAGAGAGAATACAACACTACACACAAGAGACGGGAAATACTAAGTGTCAAATACCATGCAGACAGGGCATTACAAACCATCCAACAGAAAATACAGGGCATACCCCAGAATACAAGACTATACTATACATACCATACACGCAACACACACAGAAGTGCATGACACACAACACAAAATACAATCTATGCAATACCAAACCATACAACGGGAAACGCATGCAACCCAAAATACAGTCCAATACAAAATACAACCCATACCACGCAATAAAATACAGACCACAAGAAACAATACATACATCTTACTGTGCGTGTAATACTATGCCACAACAACACAATCATAGAAATTCTGC
>NC_051196.1:36517824-36588205 GCF_015220075.1 Falco rusticolus | reverse complement strand
GTTCGTCACAATCTCCCACAGATTTCCCTCACAAGGGGGTGGTTGTACTTGGTCGAGGCAGTTGCACTGCAAGATTGATAATTTTGGGAGACTTGTTACTGTTGCTATATTTCATTGTGCACCCAGCAATGTTCTTTAAGTTGTCTTGTTCCCTCCAAGCAAGCCCTGAACGTGTTAAAACCTAAATTTGTTCTCTCTTTAGGTAACTGCCTGGGAGGGTGGTTCCTGAAGGCCCTTAGAGGTCTGCGGTGACAGACCTCTGTGGGGGTAAATCCTAACAAGGCTCCATGTCCTCCTGGTGTCGTTGGGGTTTCCCTTGGGTGACACAGTGCTGGTGCTTCTGCCTGGTGGTCTGGGAAGTGAAAGGAAGGTCTAATGGCTGCGTGTCTTGGGCTCCATTGGGATGTCTGAGCAAATTCTGGTTTGAAAACTGCTTTGAATCGCACTTGGGAACTGAAACTGAAGCTGCCCGTGTCGGTGGCTGGCAGCTCGCCTGGCTCAGATCAGCTGGCAGCTTTGTAGGCAGCAGGGATGCGTCTGGACCAGCACCCGCACCTGCCTGCTGCTGTCCCGGGGGGGGGGGCCGTGCGGGGGGGGGGCCGTGCGGCGCTAGGGGGCGCTGTGGCGCCGCGGAGCGCGAGTGGGGCCCACGCGGGGGTGGGGCACGTGGGTCCCAGCTGCGCTGCCCCGGGCCCGGAACTTTGAAGCTGATTTTAACAAGCTTTATTCTTTTGCACTTATTAGAGCTCTGGTACAAATCTGGGGTTCCCCTTCGCTCCCCCCGTCGCTGGGGGTGACCTGAGCGGCTGGGCAGCTGGCG
Source organism: Falco rusticolus (assembly GCF_015220075.1). NCBI lineage: Eukaryota > Metazoa > Chordata > Aves > Falconiformes > Falconidae > Falco > Falco rusticolus. The sequence goes on along the minus strand of NC_051196.1, from coordinate 36,587,385 downwards.
CTGTGGTGCATGCTCCAGCTGGGCTGGTGGAACTCACAGGGCTGGGGCAAAGCACCGCCTGCCTTCTCCCAGGAGCCAGGCCGCTGCAGCCTGCTACGGAGCCGTGCCCAGGAGGCACAGCACCCCTGGGTGCCTGGTGGGTGCAGGTACGTGTGGCTCTGAAATATGTGCTCTGGCCTTTCTGCCCTCCAGTGTCCTTTCGTCTGGTCTCAGGGAGCCTCCCTGGAGCCTGCAGCCCCCTTGGGTGGCTGACCTCCCTCTTTGTCCTCTGTAGGTAAAGCCAGCTGCTCAGCTGCAGGCATTGATCCCATTAGCTTTGTTCCTGTTCCTCCCTTGGGTTGTGCTACTGCCATTGCTCCCGCCAGGGATGACTGTTCTGCACGCTGTTTGCAGAGGTGATTCTCCAGTTATTCGTCCTGTCCTATAAATTTCACATAGGCCTTGGTGGCTGGGGAGGTAGTGGCACTTGGACACTTCTCTTCGATACACAGAATTAACGTACTACATAATAATGTTGGGGATTTTGCTGGGGGTTATTGTTGGTTCCCACTTGCCTGTCCCTGAAGTAATACTGGCTGCGGAGGAGCTGCGTGGGCAGCGGTTGAGAGCCCTCCTGTTGCCTGGGGATCTTGGGCAAGTCCTTTGGCCTTCCTCCTTTTGCTGTTTTTGAAATAGGAAGGCTATTACTCGCCTTTTTTAAATACTGGGAGGGCTGTGGATAGAATGTGGATAAAAATATTTGTAGGAGTTGGGAGTGATTATATGTTATATAATGAGAGAGAAGAATTAAGAAAAATATATGAAAAGAAGGAATGTCTCTGTTTACATGCACTCACATAGGATAACCTGGGCTGTCGTCAATAAAAGGGCCTGGAGAGATCGATTTATGAATGTTGTTTATTTCTCAGTTTTTCTGTCAAAGTGACTGTAAAATTATTTTGCTTATGAGCATCCTTTCAATTTTATTCTGAGGTCAATGTGAGAAGTTGCTTGCCTGGAGGGGCAGTATCTTTGCATCACTGGTGATGTGGAACTTGGTATTGTTGTTTTCATATTTTTGTTGTCTTGTGAATCTGAATTAGCTCTAAATGCCACATGGATCTCTTTATAGAGATGTTGCTTGTGTTGGTGGTTTAAGCCTGATTTAGCACAATTCCTCTATATCCCCCAGTAGTTCATACTTCAACAAAGTAATTGTCTTGTGGTATGCCTCCAGTCCTTAAAGAACAAATATAATGACCATATCTTTACATTGGAAATTCAGCCAGACTGGATAGTTTAGTTTCAGATTTAGTCTGATTGTCATACATGGAGTACCTTTTTGTGCAGATAGGCTTTCAAAGTAATCAAGGTGTTGCCCAGTGTAGCAATTAGACAGTTTATGTATAATGAGATATTATGAGACATTGAAGAGGAGAGAGAGATCCAGAAGTCATGTGCAGTGATGCCATTTCTGAACAATTGGCTACTGTCAAAAGGTCCATGAAGAGTCAGGATCCTTAAAGCAGGAGGATGCCTTTACAGCTTGGGCTTTCAGTGTAATGTGGAGCCAGGTAATGCCATGAAAGTTCCTGTATTATCAGGATCTTAGTCCATTATATAATGTTGGTGTTTCTAGACAGTCCTTTTCTCTGGTCTCTGCCACCTGGACTGTTTTCAAACAAGGATATATTTGAAATAATGTTTTTTTGATTGTGCTTGTAATACCCATGAAACTGAAGTTTCGCGTTAGCTGCTATCCAGGCTTAGTGGAGGCATTTCTGCTGTTTAATCAGAGCTGAAGTTGATTACAACAGGAGGTGATGAGCTCATACACTCACAGGAGTGGTGAACTGCGTATTTGATTTTTTTTTAGTTGTTTTTTTTTTCCATTTGATCCAAGTGCTTTAAATTTAAGTGTGGTTATCTAGGTACCATCTCCTTTCAAGCTACCTCGCAAGAATTGACTATGATATAGGAACATCACTGTGGTGAACATCTTTCCCTTTTGCAAAAGAGTGTTTTGATTATTTTGTGAGCAATTAGTGGGGTTTTCCTGACTCCCCTGGTTCCTTGCATTTTTTCAAATAATATTTTGTCCTGCTCTTAAATTGCTTTGTAGGGGAAGAAACTGGTTTGAAGTTTCAAACTACTGTTTGAGGATCCAGGTGAAGGTTTTTATCTCTTTTCTGCTTCCTGCAAAGGGTTTGTTTAACCTGGGCCTCTAGAGCATGCTCCCAGCACCTGGATGTGTTGGTTTGCAGCAGTGTTAACTCAGCTAAGGTGAATCTTTTTACTCTCCTCACAGGAATTAGAGGTATTTCGGAAGAGACAACCACTGGAGTTCACAACCTGTACAAGATGAAGGCTAATGGGACCCTGAAAGTGCCAGCTATCAATGTTAACGACTCTGTCACCAAGGTAGTGCAGCCAGACCCCTTCTGCTGTTCTGCTGTCTGACTGGATTGGTTTCGGGTTGTTGTCAGTCCCATGCAAGTATTCCTCCTCTTGCTGAGCTATTCTTGACCTGGTGCTGAACAGATTTTCACCTTATCCTTGAAGTGAGCCCGTGATATCTAATGGGAGATGCCATTGTAAATACCCTGTTTTCAGAACATAAAGGACTTTTTTGTGTGTAAGGACATGCATTCTTCTGCATTTTAATAATGTGAAAACACCCTTCCAAGTCATGGCTCCTGGGATACAGCCAATTCCTGTGGCAAGGAGCATGTCCTCACTCTGAGTAGCTTAAAGCTCACAGGTAGGTGGCAGGTACCAGCTGGAAAAGAGAGCATGACCTACACGAGCTTGTGGCTGTTAAAAGGGTGGTTGATCTGGCAAGGTATCTCTGCAAGCAGCAGTTGCAAAGGATGGGGAAGGAGCTATTTATTCCTTGTGCAGCTATATTACTGCTTGTGAGACAAATTCTGGTGAACTGAGGGATGAAGGGGAATGGTGTTTAACGGGTGCTGGCGATTTTTGGATGCAGGTGAATTATAGTGGGGATTTCAGGTGTACTTAAGGTTTATGCATCTAGATGTTTTTAAAATCTAGTTGCTAAATCTATTTCAAGTTACCATGCTAGCATTATCCTATTGGACATGGAAGTTCTCACTGACTCTTTGGTCTGCTTTCTCTGCAGTTTGCTATCTGAAGAGTATCTCCTTTCTGTTCACAAAAATGCATCTGGCATTTTTATTTCATAGCTAGTGGGCTGCAATCCAGTTGGTCTTGGAAGAAGCTTGTTTCTTTGCATCTTTTCACCTAGATTTGTGCCTCCTGCATAATAACTATTAGTTTAATAGATTTGGTAATTCAGATGTTTCTAAAAAAGCCTCTTGGGTTGACCTCACTTATTCTAGTGCCAAACAAGTGCTTATTTTCAAGTACTGTTTGGTATCTATGTAGTAAAAGATTTGTACAATCCACAGTTACAGATCTCCAGGATGACATGCAACTGAGATGACACATTCTGCTCTCCCAGGCTGATATTTTCAGTTGGCATTAGGTTCCTATCCTAGTACTTGGAGAGACAGGGAGGCAGCATCCAGGTCAGCACTTCCCTCCTGCCACCCAAATATGTTTTGGGTGGTACAGATATCTGCATCTGGCACTCTGCTACCTTGCATGGGAATACAATGGTGTCTGAAAGGCTCCAATTGCAACTGTGGGGTTTGGTGAATAGGAATCAAATCTGACCATGCTGTTTTCCTCCATTAGAAGGCATGTAACGCAAGGAAAATCTGCTGGAGGACTAGAAAAGAGGATTACCAACAGGCACTAACTTTGGAATTTGGAGGACTGGCAACACAAATATTCTGAAATATTAATGGCAGATAGGCCTGTGATAACTTAGAGGCACTGAGTCATGAACGTCTGGAGCTGAAGTATAACTTCTTACACATTAGTCCTTGGCCACCTTCTGAGGCTGGGAGCAATGTGCTGCTTACCTTGTAACTTGCTGAGATAATGCATTGGGAGTCATAGCTGCAACATTTTTATACATAGACTTCTGCATTTTATATTATACAAATTTTACTGTTGTAAGCTATAGGCTGAAACCAAACTGTAACATCACCTTACAGAAGCTAGATGGTACCAGTCATAGCTGCAAGGTAGGTCCCATTTGTGCCCCTACTCACATCTAGGTACACAGTCTTAAGATTGCTTATAGCAGACAGTGCTATCTGTGTTAAGTGAAAGCAAGAGTGATTGGTGACCTAAAGCTGTAGAAAGCACAGAGCAGGCTTTGAGACCAGAATTTTGCTGTAAATGGTGAGTTCTTTATACCCATGCCTTGGGGAAGCATAGCACAACTTGTGTAGTCAGACTTTTTTTTCATTTTTAAATTTTTTTTAGATTCTTGGCTTCTGTAACTCTTCAGATAATCAAAACTGTTTATACAGCCCATCTTCCTGGTCAAAACAAAGGGCCCAAGGAGAAAAAGAAGGAGCATTCCAAAAATCAGTACAGCAATATGTGTTTGTGAGTTTAGGAAGATGTTCAAGTGGAATACTGTTTAACATCTGACTTGGCAGGGGAATTTTGCTTTGGAGATTGGGCTGTTAAGCTCATGTTAAATGTTACAGTAGAGGATGCTGTGTGATGGGGTGTTAGGAGCTGAAATCCAGGGGTTCTTGGCTGCAGTGACTAGTATTGTGAATGGCTTCTTGCTGGATTTTTCTAGATCTGAGCAGTGGTGAGGTCTGGCAGTGTTAGTGTAACTCAACCTGGAGGAAGATGCAATTTTCATCTTCCTGGGCTTCAGGAACCAATTTCTCATGGTTGATGTGGGCAACTTGCTGCTTCTGCAGGGTGCATGTGTCTTGCAAAAATAAGAATGCGTGCTAATCATTTGGCCAGCAGTTCTGGTGCTGTCTTGCCTGCCTGTGGCACTTGGCTCAGTTCATTGTCTGATAAACAGCAGCAGAGAACTGGTGATCATCTGGTTAAGGAACTTAAGACCTACCTACCTGTGTATGCAAGAATTGTTTGTGCTTTTATTTGATAAATTCAGATTACCTCTAACAAGCTTTTAACATGTACAAGCCCTAGTCAGTAGACACAACATATATACGAAATACTTCTCATGGGTGTGTGCTGAAGCCCATATCTAGTATAAATAACTATAGAGATAGAAACTGGATACGTAAAAATATCAAACCAGGTTATTTTTCCATCCCTCACTGTGGTTAAAGTATTTAGCTGGCTGTCAGTCTCCTGGTTTGTAGTACTGATATACAAGTCTGTTTTGTTTCTCTAAGGAATTTTTACTTGAGTGACTTTCATCTGTTTGAAACAGCTCCATTTTCTTCCTCAGAGCAAGTTTGATAACCTGTATGGGTGCAGAGAGTCCCTCATCGATGGCATCAAGCGTGCTACAGATGTCATGATTGCTGGAAAAGTAGCAGTCGTGGCAGGTTACGGTGATGTGGGCAAAGGCTGTGCTCAGGCTCTGCGAGGCTTTGGAGCTAGAGTCATCATCACTGAAATTGATCCCATCAATGCACTGCAGGCAGCCATGGAAGGTGAGAACTGAAGGAGATGCAGAAATTCATTCATCTGGCGGGGGTCTCTGTGTGTCAGTGTGGAGCAATACATGGTAGTTGGCTGAGAAAGTTTCAGTGGGCTTCAGCCCTGTCCCTGTTGAGGTGAAGGTGATTCCAGTTCAGCTGCAGGAATTCTTTTCCTGTTAGTGAAGGATTTTATTAGTGTATAGACCTAGAAGATGTGTTTGGGGTCAAGGATATAGAGACCATAGAGGGTAAGGCTCCAATTTCATAGTGCTGAAAGCCTGGTTTTGAACGGGTTCATTATCTTCAAGTTGTGCAGCTCTAACCTCCAGTGTGGGTTGTGACTTCACGAGAATATCTCTGCAGTGAAACATCAGGCTTGCCTTCAGTAGGTGTTCTTGGAGAGCAATGCCGTGTGCTCTGCCTTTCCAGCTGTGCTCATAGTGTGCTTTGGCAGCTGTGCTCCTTCTCTCATCTGGGTGCCTCATGTAATTGTGCTCCTTAGTACCAGTTTATCCCATTTCTATTCATACCTGACTAGAACCTGGAGGTGTTGTGTGTGCACTTCCCTTTGAAAACTTGACCTCCTGAATCCAGTCTGAGTGCTGTGGGAGATACTACACCTATGGACAGAAGAGGTTGAATGTGTAAATCTATGGATTGGAAACAGCTGAGGGATAGATATTTTTGTGCTAAGTTGGTATTCAGTAAGGCAGGTATGCCCACTACCTTGCATCCTCCATAGGTCAGGTGCTGGCACAGATTTCTCTCATGCATTCTTTCTCTGTACTTTTCTTCTTGTAATATTGTATCTGATTTCTATAAAGTGCTGGTGGTTGGATGGAGGAATAACTTTTTTCTCTTTTTCAGGTTATGAAGTTACAACCATGGAGGAGGCCTGTAAAGAAGGCAATATCTTTGTTACCACCACTGGCTGCACTGACATTGTTCAGGGCAGGTATGGTCTAGCCACTTGCTTTAGTGAAAGCATCCCTGTACAGTTACCTTTTTTTTTTTTTTTTTTTTTAAATACAGTCATAACTTGTCAGCAGTATGGTGAGGGTTAACACACAAATTCTGGACACCAGGGTTTAACATCATTTTAGTGAAAATGGGGCTTTGGCCTTTCAGTTCTGTTGGGTGTTGGCACATTGCAATTGCTCCTGCCTTAGTGTCTGATGATGGAGAAACAAAAGGTGTAGAGGGATATATAAACTTTAGAGAATGAGAGCATCAGGGCTAAATTTGTGTTAGGGCAGATAAATGTGAACAGAAGAGGTAGGTGAAGGTTGAAAGTGATTCTGTCTGTGAGTACGTGTAGCAGACTTGAAACTAGTCTGTTCTCAATAAACTGCCCTGCTGGTTTTTTGGTTGCCACTTCTTAGATCTCAATTTATAACCCCTCCACTCTTCACAAACTGATTCCTGTCTTTGCCATTATGACTCCCCATGTCGTAGTGGAAGATCAGATTAAGTGGGAGCAAGTAAGGCCATTAGTCTCCAGAGATGTAGAACTGCTGAAAACTTTAAAATCATGAAGAAAAATTTCTTTTGTTTAGGGCAGAGAATAACTGCAGATATTTCATTTTTTAATCAATTAAACAAAATAGCTTTACTTTCCATACTGGGAAGATATTTCCTCTCCAATAACCTCTTTATGTTCCTTGGGAAGTGTCCTTCCTCTAGAAGCTTGAGAGGTTATTTTCCAGTAGACTTCACGTGCCTGGAAGATTACCAGACCCACACATCTTGTGAGAGTCAAATGCAGTCGGTGAGCCAGGCACTTTTCATTTCTCCTTGAGCAGGGCTATGGACCAGAGAATCTTCTGGTGCTGAAGAAAAAAAATTTTGTGCGTTAACTTCTGATATGCTTTTTTTTTTTCTTTTTGCAGGCACTTTGAGCAGATGAAGGATGATGCCATAGTGTGTAATATTGGTCATTTTGATGTGGAAGTTGATGCAAAGTGGCTGAATGAAAATGCAGTAGAGGCGGTGAATGTTAAACCTCAGGTGAGACAGCCCTTGCACAAGCTCTCCTGCTAGAAAGAAGCAATAGCTAATCCGTGTCCCTTTCCAGAAAGGGAGTTATTTCTCTTCAGGTACTCTGTGTTTCTAGCTCTCTGGGAAGCCAGTGTTGCTCTGGGCTGATCAGAGTGGAGATTCTGCTCTGCTCTTCCCCAGTTAACCCGGAACAAGCTGCATGTTGTATTCTTGTGTTCGTATTAAAGCAACCGGTTCCAGCCAGTACCCAAGTGTACAATGTGTTCTCTGAGAGGCACCTGGTATGGATGCATCTTTCTCCGTGTGTTTCTTGTTCCTACTTCCTTGGCAAACAGGAGCCTACCCCTTACTGGTGGTTGTGTAGACAATTAATTACACCAAGTTCATTCCTTACAGGAAGCCAGCTTTGATATTTGGGGTATGGTGAGGAGGTATGGCAATATGCTTTCTTTGTTAGCCCCCAGTTGAAAACAATGCCATAACTCAATTTCAAAAAGCAAGTTGGATGATGAATACAGAACAGACCATTAGAGTCTGCATAAAACTTAAGAACAGAGCCCATAGGCTGCCTGGCAGCTGATCTGAATTTCCTCTCAGCAAGATGCTTGCTCGTGTGCTGCTCTGCACCAGAACAGTCTTGGTCCTGGTGCAGGGGATCAGGATTAGAGTGAATCTCAAGGGAATGTCTTTTGGTATTTTGTCAAGGTTTGAAAAAATTCACACCTCATTATTTTCAAAATGTTTATTTTTACTTGGAGACTGAAGCCTCAGGAAAGCCTATCTGGAGCTCTGCCAAGCTGAGACTTCTTTCCCAGACTTAGTGGCTTCATTTTAGAAACCTGTATAGACCAGAAGTCTTTGTGTGGGCAGACAAGACGAGATGTGTTATCCTTGCTTAGCTTGCATTCCCACCATGTGTTTACGTCAAGCTGTGGCTGTAGGTACACAGGAAAGTAGGGATCTAAAAACTTCAGCTCTTCAGCAGAAAAAGCAGAGAAACAAAATGAAACTGAATTAAAGCTGGTTTGTAACACCAGCAATGGGGGAAGAACATCATAAAGCAAATCAGGCTTTGTCTGACTTGGCATGGGGCTTCCAGTTACCTTTTCAAGAGGGAGCGTGCTTACCAGCAGCAGGATTCTGGGACAGGTTTTCTACTTTTTTAAAAACACCACACCCAAGCATACATCTTAGATCTCAGTCTGGTCTTCCAATTTTCATAACTCCCCTGTGGCTTATTGGCCACCCACATCAAACTCTTCCTAAGCAGTTGTGAGAGTATTTTCAATATTCTGTTTGCTGCTAGGACACTATGTGGGCTCAGCTAGTTATGAAGTTATACCCTCAAGTTCTCACTACATTCAAGTCTGCTCTTGCCCATGACCTTAGGGTGGAGCTGACTTTACTCAGCAGCTCTTGTCCTAGAGGAGCCTGTAGCTAGCTGCTTGCTTGCTGGTAGCTTGGATTTTAAAACTAAAACTGGACTGCTCAAAAAGTAAATGTTTTTGAAGGCTAAATTGGATGTTAATATGGTAACATGCAAACTACCTGCACGTGGCCATTCAATGTGGCTCTTAAAAGTCCATATGAAAAATTGTCACTGTTGGCAGAGTAGTCCCTTTTTCTTCATTTACCTTCATATTGAATGTGCCTGTCTGTCACAGATGTAATGGGCACAACGAGATGTAGTCTAATCCAAGGTATGAAAACTCTTAACAAGTTTATGATTAAAACTAGTGTATTACCTTTCAAAAAGGGTGGAATTGGGGTCAAGGTTATCCATATGGTTTAATGCTGAAGACCTACCTACCTTCTGACCTGAACTCTCTGATCTATTATATAAACTGCTGGTGTCACAAGCAGGATGTTCAGAGTGATGCAAAGGAGATACCAGCTCACAGAGCAAAAGCTGTGAAAATAGCTGCTCAGCGTGATGTAGGTGCCGCGAGTGTGTTTGCCTGGAAGTCATTAGCTAAAGTTTGTAAAAGGTGTCTGACAGCCCAGAGTGGACTACCTCTGTCTCAGCCTGATGCACAGTTAGCTGAAGCTAAGAGGATTTGCTGGTGGAAATAGCACTTCACCCAGGGGCTGTTCTGGTACTTTTCCTTACCCACCTACTGGTTGCCACTGGAGCTGGGTTGTGCCTGGAGGTAAATCTGATCTTACATGGCCATGCAACATGTTCAAAGCTTTACTGAAGTGAGTATGGCTTATGGATGTGTACATTGCTAAGCCAAATAAAAGCTGGTCTGTGACTCAGGTTAGTTCTTGAGTTTTGTTGACTTCTAGCAGTGAATCTGAAGCAGCGTTTGAATCTCCAGTTGGATTCTTAGGGGTGTACTTGATGCTGTAGGTAGCTACACTGTGCTAGTGGTATACCCCTCTGCTCCATTTTGTGTCTGCTTCAATTTCTTGTCACTGAACACTTCAGACCTGCATGATGAGTTAAAGAAGTACCTGCTGAGCAGGTGTGATGTGAACAAGTTGTGTGTAAAAGCTTCATTATTTTCATTCTCTGTGCCTAGTAGCTATGGATGCTGGGCAGTTGAGCAGGAGTGGACTAATACATATCATAAAAGCTCACTTGTTTCAGAAGGTGGAGAGGCAGGGACTGGGCAGCAAAATGTGACTTTAGAGCCCCAAATTCCATGCTTGAAACAAATTAAAAAGGATTGAGTAGATGTTTTCTGCAATGCGTGTTCTGGAAGAGTTAGGCAATAACTAGGTTTAGAAGCAAGCTCCCAGGAGGTATTCTGCAGCTTCCACCACCTGCATGGGCATTTGTCTGCATGTGCTAAGACCTTTCTCTGGGCAGTGGTGATGAGTCATTACAATAATTGATAGAGTTGTTCTTATACTGAAATCTGGGAAGGAAACAGCTGGTGTGCCACTTAGGCTGTTACTCCTTTCTCAGATTCATTGAAGGGACACTTAGGTTGTCATCTTGTCTTGTGGGGGCCTCCAGGGGAGGTCAGTGCTGTTTTAAAGGTGTGAAATCTTGCACTTACCTTTAGTGGAACACAGTTTTTTCACATCAGTGTTGTGGGTGTGGTATCCTATGTTTTGTAATATCAAGTACTAAAAATATTAAAATTTTTGCTAAGACCTGGCAGCTTTTTTTTCTATATCCTGTAGGAGGGGGCAGAATATAGTACAGGAACAAAAATCTCTAACCTCCTATGAAGACATCTGTCTCTTGCTCAGAGGATTAATACCAGAGCTGAGAAGTGCTAGGCTTCAGCTAGAGGTACCGAGTAACTGTGTAAGTGTCCAACATGGTAGTTTTCAGTACCATATGGTCTCCATTTACAAGTGGTGAGCTGGTGTAAGTAATGTTTAATACTTGGGAAAGGAAAACATCTTACTGTGCCATTCTCACTCATCTGTTGCTTTCCAAGTACAGTTAAGGAGGAAATAAGTTTTACTGAAATGCTGGCAGGTTGTTTTGAATATGGGTTTGCACTGCAGTCCTGCTTACCTGTGTTCTGGTGTTAGAGAGACTGATGTATAGCACAAGCTCAGCCCTAGAGGGGAAGAAAAGGTCAGGGTGGGATCAATGGGCTTTGGTTGTGAAAACAAATTATTTGTGTAGCAAGGTGTGGAGGGAAGTGTAAAACAGCCAGAAAGTGCAGAGCAAGCTAAATGCTGATGGGGAAAGGGATGAGGCATTTGTATAAGTGTGGAGATGAACTTAATACTTGGATAACTTGAATTCTACTTCTGTAGCAATTTCTTGATTTATGAATCAGCCCGTTTATGTACCTGTAGATGAAATGTGTTTCCATGGTGCTGACTTAAGCCTCTGCTGGTGCCTCTTCTACTTTTCTGTGCAAAGACATTAATCTGCATTTTCTACATTACCCTGTACACTGAATGACTCGTCAGCAGATTGCCAAACATATGCGGTTCTATGCACAAGCCAGCAGCTGTGCATGTGCAAATTGTGTGGATATTGTATGGATATAATATTTTGACACCTAAACCACCCAATTCAGACTTCAGAACTGAAATGCTACTTAACTGCTACCTTGTAGTAGTTTTAATCTGTAATATAATATTCAATATAAGTAGTGTTCTGCTTTTTGGCTGCTTTCTTCTTTCTTTCTTTGCTTCCACAATCTTAAGATAGCCCATATGATTTTTGCGGGACTGAGAGCACTGCCACTGGTGGTCCACAATGGAGAATCGGCGTCCATAAGAAATATTGCAGCTGCTCAGTGGAGAGCATTCTTATTAACCCTCCCTTGCTGTACTGCTCTTAGGAGATATTAAGAATGTTATTTAGGGCTTCTGTTTGAGGTGGTTACTGTCTGCATATGAAAACACAATCTGTTGTATGAACCCAAGAAGTAGAAAATAGTGCTGTGATTGAAGCATAGCTGGAGAAGGCAGGTGGAGGCACAGACCTTCTCTTAAGGCAAAATACCTGTTCTTAATGAAATGGTTTGTGTTGGTTTACTTGTTAAATCTCTGCTAAGGACTTGCACTAAGATGTTTTGTTAGGAGGTGCTGGTGTTAGAATTAAAGCTTCATCCCCTGTAGCTTTTAACTTACAGGCCAAAGCTTTAAGAATAAAACAGTAAATGAAGTGTGTTTTACTTCATATTAATATTGACTTCATATTAAAAAAACTTTTGAGACTAAAAGTATAAATACAGCTGTGGGGAGGGACCCTTGTAGGTCTTTCACAGTTGCTGTGCTATGACAGCATAAGGTAAATGGTTGAAAGCATTAACCTTTGTCAGAGTTGGTCGTTGATTATCTTAAGTCTTACCAAAGGTTTGCTTTGCTCCCCTGTGCTTGGTGTGACACGAGCCATAAATACCAGTGGACACTGAATATTCTTGTAACTCCTAGGGTGTATTGTCATTTCATTCTGGGTTTCAGTATTGTAACCTCCTGCATGGGTGAAAGCAGGGGAAAGAAGAGCTAGTGGGGACTGGAAAGGAGAAGCAGAGTTAACTTTAACACTGCAGGATCCCAATCTGGCCCAGACAGCTGAGGCACATGTTAAGTGACAATATCTCCTGAGCTGTGTGGGACTCTCACACAGAAGAAGGCCTGTCTCCTTAGCTCACCTGAGACTTGATCTTGTGTGCAGAGTCCTGTTGTCCCCAGCATAGCTTGGTAGTCAGCCCGAGTGGAGGACCGTGCCTTTGGTCCCCTGAGAGCAAAGAAGAATATGCCAGAAGCTGGGACAGCTGTTTATTATACTGTAAAGCGTTGGCCTTACGAAGTGGGAAGAGTTACAGGGGAGCAGTTTCAGCAGGCTGAGGACTCTGGCTCTTACCCATTAGATGCAAAGGCTCTGGGCGGTTGCATGCAGAGGTGTTTCTTCTCTCCTGTCTCTCCCCACCAGTTTCAATTAGGCATATATTGAACGGCATTTTACTGCTAGCAGCATGTGCCCCACCACAGCTATCTGAGACGACATGCATATGGGAAAGCCAGAAGAACTGGATAGCTGGTTAAATATGAAACAGATGCTAAGATTTATGTTGTGTGAAGCCCAGAATAGCTACAGGATTTGCAAACACTGGCTGGGAATTGAGGGAGGGGTGTCTCAGTTGTAATCAAAGTCTGTGTGGCAAGCCCTTTGCTGAATTGTTGATGTGGGAGGAAAGCCCACAAAGCTTTGCATGATTTAAAATGCTTTTCATCCTGGCATTGCACCGCTCTTGCTTTTTTCCCACCCAGGTGGATCGCTATACCCTGCGCAACGGTCGTCACATTATATTGCTAGCAGAAGGCCGACTGGTCAACTTGGGCTGTGCCATGGGTCACCCTAGCTTCGTCATGAGCAACTCCTTCACCAACCAGGTGCTGGCGCAGATCGAGCTGTGGACCCATAGTGACAAATATGCTGTCGGAGTCCATTTCCTGCCGAAGAAGGTGAGCTAGAGCAGCAGGAAGATGCAAGCTTTAAGGAATCCAGCTTCAGGTGTGATCGTGTAGATTTGTTTTATTGGTGCCTGAGTTAATTTTGCTACTGAATGTTGTTGTTGCAGGGAGCTTCTGTCCCTCTGAATGCTTGGCTTTGGTGATGCTGAGTCAAAGTGGGCTGTTTCTTGGGGTTAATCTGTTGTGGAGAACTGGGACTTGTCTGTCCTGTGATAGGAGTGTCCAGTTACCTTATAGCTTGATCTGGGGCTCTTCCCTAAGGTGGTGGGAAACCCTGTACTGCCTCAAGGTATTCGGGGAGCTTCTCCCAACCAACTTGTTCCTTCTGCTGAATGTCAGCTTCACAGCAAGCTTCACATGCCTGTCCAGCAGCCTCAAGTTGAGGGGCAGAGTTGAGTGTGGAGTGAATCTAGGAACCGCTTTTACTGTGGTTGATCATCTGGGTCCCATTTGCACCTAGGCAGAGCTTATCACAAACTGGTCCTAATAGATCCATTAAATACTAATGACAGTTCCCTCAGGTTTCCCTTTAAACTTGTCTCTGCATTCTTTGTTCTTGGAAAAATCTGGATCATGTCACAACTCGCAGCTGCCTTTTAAAAAACTAACCTGGTTTTAGTTTTCCAAAACAAGCCTGAGAATTTGAGATACGGTCATTGAAAAGGATGCTGGACTTAAATCCCACTGCCTTGGAGTGCAACCAGGTGTGAGACTAAATGTGGAAATATTTTCGTTTGGGAAGTAAAATGTGTATGTCTGGGCTCTTTTATGAAGTGTTTGCTGAAGGACTTAAGATTCCAAAACCATCTGTTAATGATCAAGCAAAGCACACCAGAAATACAACGTAGGAGTTGATCAGCAAGCTGACACACAGTCATCTTCAAAGGAAAAGTTTTGTTGACAATTATCTCCAAAATGATAGTCCAATGTTGCTAATAAAATGTAGCTTCATCCTCTTCCTAAATAACAACTTTTAGTAAGGACACTTGATCTGGAAATGAGAAGTAATACCCAGGTCAGTTAGTTACAAATGGAGTTGCATGTTAGTGGAGCATATGGCAGTGGTCCCTTCAGGTTCATATACTGTGACAAAATGCTTTTTTTGCCATCTGTGCTCCATAGAAAATTTCAAAGAATAAAGCAGTTGCCTTGTCAGAACTAACAAAATATGGGCAGAGGAGCTTTCTCTGGTAATTTTCTGGCTAGTACCTTTCCGTTTTCTGTGTAGTAGCTTTGAGGTACAAATGAAGAATTGAAGAATTACCAAGTACCTTACATTGCACTTTCTTTGACTGCAAGGATATCACTTTGATGATCAGCTATTACAAACATGCACATGTTTCTGCAATGTGTGTTCCCAGAAATCTGGGCAAATTGTTGTGTCCATGTTTTGGACTAAATCTGTCCATCCTTATACTCGGCTATCTGATTTTAAGGTAAGAATGTCAGCTTACCTTCATCTAAATTTACGTACCTTTTTATCTAAATCTTGAAGTTCCCAAGGTGAAGCAGTTGTGAAACATCTGTGCTGCAGTTTGAGAACCTGATTTGGGAAGTGTCGGGACTCTGCTCCTTTTCAAGTGGTGTGTTGGGAGAGGGGTCCGCTGGAGTCAAGAAATTACTCAATATGAGTTATGTATCTTGCTCATCCTTATTAGCTTCTAACACTTCTTATATAGACTCGATACACAAGCATGTTCCCAAAGCAAACATATAATTGGTTATTAGCCCCTAAGCACACGCTGCTCTCACACCACTAATTATCATGATTAGAACAAGCATTCTGTCCATGCAGCTACTTGAGTTAGCTATGTTTTAGCCTTGCGGTTTGTTACTCCCTTTATTCCCATTCCGCTCCCTATCTCCCTTGGCCTTGCACCTGTCTTCCCTAACAGCTGCAGCTTGTTACAGCCACAGCCTGTTAGCACAACAAAGTTACTTGGTCTCAGGATTCAAGAATAGATCAAGGCCACTTTCTTGTTAACTTCAGCACAACAACTTCAGCACAATTCTAATTCCAGGCCTGGATTGTGCAGATCTTTAGGGATTCTGTGGCCACGCTTCTGCAGCCATTCTTCTACATGGGTGCAATCTGTCTTAAACTTGCTGGAAACACAGCTATCAGATCTTCACGTGTCAGTCTAGTCAACCAGATACATATTCAATTTTTAACCCTCCTGGGTTTTTTCTGTCAGGATCTACTAAGCTTAAATACTTGTTTCCCTTTGAAACACAGTCCTTCCAGTTAGCTTTTCTTTCATGATTTTTCTGACACTTACGTAGCATTTAGTAGCTTTCATGGTTCACTTCCACATTCTTCAACCACTTCATCTTATGTTTTTAATTTTGTCTTGTACATCTCTGGCTGTGTTGGCTCTCACAAGATGTTGGCAGTTCCATGTTACTTACTGTGAGCAGGCTGAGCTGTGGTGACTTATGCGCTGTGTAGATGTAGCTTTTACCTGGCTCGTTACAGTGGGATTACTTCAGAGTAGTTCTTACCACGCTCCCTTTGAGTAGGAAATCTAGCACTAATTATTGAATCATTTAGGATGCGCTGATTCACACAAGCTGAAGATCTGGCCCTTGAATATTTTGTTGATTTATTGCCCTTCAAACATGCAACCTTTCACATCTATTGATTTACTATGGGGGAAATATTGCCAGTCTTTCCCATGCTGCTGGAATTTAGATTTACCTTGTATCTGTTTCCTTAGCAAGGATTACTTGTATTTTGCAGTAATTACAAATGGTGGTCACGCTTGTTGTTCTGTTGTAACTTGGGAGCACCCAATCCCTTCTTGCTGGTGTCCTTTCTATCTTTGAATAGCCTGTATGGCTGCACGTTCCCCTCTGACATAGCAGCTAGTTTGCCATTTTACTGTTCGTGTTCTGACTTTTCTGTACCTATCTCTTGTAGCACTTAACTGTCTTGTAACTTCACACTTCTTTCAATCCCTTGAGTTTGCATGTCTGCCTGACATCTCTGGGATAAAGCGAGTATATCAACATTTCTGAGCTGGTGTCCTGCAGCCCACCTTGTCTTTATTCTTCATGACAGTGCGAATAGATACTAGTGTTCTTGCTGATTTACTGATTCTTCATACATGTACCCCTAAGATAGGATATCTGGAAAAGAGATGCTTTTTTCCCCCCAGTATTAGAACTTACCTGAAATTGTAAAGATTATAGTCTAGTATGTCCAGGTGTCTTTTGTAGTGGAAAAATGACTAGGCTTTACCATTCTACTACACTGGATATTATCTCTGATAGTTTGATCTCCATTCTTGTTGGATGGATGTGCATGTGTAAATGAGATTGAAATGAGCTTGATTATGTAAAGTTGTCTGTCTCATTAAGCTAGACTGACTCCCTCAAAAGTATGGGGCTTTTCCATCTGAACATAATTCTGTGCTCAAAGCAGATGCTGATGTGCCCAAGCAAGTGAGGGATGCTGGCAGGAAAAGAGCGGTCGGTCTGTTCGTCTGTGTCAGCCTAAGCTTTCCTTAGGGCTGCTCTTGGTTTTCACATACTTATTTCTCGCTATTGACCATGACTTGCTGAACTAATAGGATTCTGTTCTGCTAATGTTCCTGTCTCAATATTTTGTTTTCTAGTTGGATGAAGCCGTGGCTGCTGCTCATCTGGATAAACTGTGTGTGAAGCTGACGAAGCTGAGTGACAAGCAGGCCAAATACCTAGGCTTATCAAGAGATGGGCCATTCAAGCCAGACCACTACCGATACTGAGCAGGTGGCACTACCCAAGACCAAAGTGCAGGGATACAACCTTCCAAAGCTCTTGTGGTGCTGGGCGTCCGAGAACATGCCCTTTGCTGTACCCCTCTCAGTGCTGCAGAAACCCCTCCCCTTACAGAGGGAGCTTCAGGGCCTTATTTGTTAGTGAAAGAGGATCACTGACCTTGGGATTGGCTACTTAGCTAATGCCATGGTGGAAAGGATCCTACACACCTTGTACTGGCTCCGAATGTCCCAATCGGGGAGCAGGCAGAAGACTGCTAAATGACAAGACTAAGCATTTTCAAATATGTGACTGACAGCCTTTTGAACAGGACTAACCAATAAAATGGGAAAAGGTTTCTATCAGGGAGATGCTTAATGCCATGCCCTGCTCAAATTAGATGAATCCTTTAGGAGGCTAGCAGGTCAGGCTTCTCTCCCCAGAGGTTCCCTAGCTGAAGTGCATGTTGCAAAACTGGAGGAAGTATGGAGAGTATAGTGTAGCTCGTTCTCCTTTCTGTAGAATCACTTAATCTCCTGGAGACTTGGAGCTGGAGTCTTTTTCTGGGTGAATTTACTCCATTGGTTTTGGTTAGAACAAAGAATATTCTGTGCTTCTTCCACACAAGGAGGGGTGAGGCAAGAGTGACTCTTTTAGCAGCCTTCTAGTGTGTTGTGAACAGCTGGGAAGCCACTGAGGGATGTTGGTTAGGTTTAGGGACCTTGTTTAGTCCTCTGAAAACACCAGCAGCACACTTCTATCTACCCCCAACTTGATTTTTCAGTCCGTCATGTCTGCTGTATCTTGTTTGTCACTTAAAGTGCTTTTATTAAGATCTGACTGGGGCCTGACTTGTTTTGTATGGTGAGATGCTTGGGTTTGCCATGGATTTTGTGTGATCTTTAAGCTACTGAAAATATCTAATGTATCTGCATGGGGTTTTCTCAAGGTTGAGAGCCAGTGCTGTGGCTAGCCTGCATCACATAGCTGAGCTGGGAAAATCTGCTCCCAGGTTATTTCAATATTTGAAGGGCTGAAACTTACAGAAAAACACTCTTGCCCTCTGCCTACACAGATTTTTATCTCCCTTTGTCATGGAAGTCCTCTCTTGCCAGCTGTCCTTTTCAGTGGACCCCAGACCGGGTCTGAAACAAGCATCACTGCAAGAAGGAAGAGAAGTCCCTAATGAGGTCTAGCACAGCATTTTTGTAATCACACTCATGAAAATCTGATTTGCTTGCCGAAAATACAGAGCAAGCTGACAGAGTGGCAATTTGACATTGAAACATGGCCTTGAGTTGATAAAATGTATTTGGGATATATTCTGCTAGATGTGTTTCATTGGTTGGAGAGGAGTAGATCAAACACGACAATAATAAAAACACTGCAGAATTTCTGTTCCCCAGCTCCCTGCAGTGCAGGTTGTGGTTTAGTGCTGCCTGGAGAAGAGAAGCAATGCCCAGTACCTGTCAACAGCGTGCTCTGAACTGGCAGCACTAATGCAAGATGGCATTGAGATTTTTGTTCAGCTGTTGTTGTGCACCATGTAGCTGTTTTTAGGTACAGCTTAGCACCTTTTGCTGGATGGGGGCATTCGTACCCCTTCTATGGTATGCGCTGTGCTTTGGTGAAATTCATGTGTTGCTTCAGTTTTGAACTCTTCCCAAGGGCAGTTTTGAATACCCTTTACAGTAAAGTGTGCAGGTTTCGCTTCTGTTTCTGAAGCCTTTCAGAATCGGTGGAAGACTTTGAACATGACATCAGGGTGTAGCAGCAGCAGAATTCCTTTAAAAAGATGTTAAATTGTTGTTTCATGTCCTGGCTCCCTGCTGATGTCTCAACAGGTGTCTGACCTGTATTGAAGGAAAAGTGTGCCAAGGGGCCAGCAACATCCTGGCTTGTATCTGAAAGTGTGGCCAGCCAAGGCCAGGGCAGGTGACCGTCCCCCTGTGCTCGCACTGGTGCAGCCCGCATCTGGAACCCTGTGTGGCGGGATTGGGGCCCTCGCTGCAGGGGGGATGCTGAGGGGCTGGAGCATGTTCAGAGCTGGGCAGGGGGCTGGGGAAGGGTCTGAGGCACAAGGCCTGATGGGGGGGCAGCTGGGGGGGCTCAGGGGGGACCTTGTTGCTCCCCACAGGTGCCTGGCAAGGGCTGTGGGCAGGGGGGTCGGTCTCTGCTCCCAGGTAACAGGCGACAGGGAGACAAGAGGAAACAGCCTCAAGCTGCACCAGGGAGGGTTCAGATCGGGCACAAGGAAAAAGTTCTTCTCTAAAAGGGTGGCCAAGCACCTGCACAGGCTGCCTGGGAGGACAGTTGAGTCCTGTCCCTGGGGGTGTTGAGAAGACCATAGATGTAGTGCTTGGGGACACAGTTTAGTGGTGGGCTTGGCCGTTAAGTTTATGGTTGGACTTGATGATCTTAAGTGTCTTCCAACCTGAATGATTCTGTTAAACACTTGGCCTTATTGCTTGCTTGCTTTTCATTGGCAAGAGATCACAACTGTTACTGAGAGTTTCACTAAATCATTTACTACTAATTCTTAAGCTGTTTTCTCTTGTCTTTTTATTTTTAATCTACACACAATTATTCAGTATTCAGTCTAGCCTGAGGTCAATCATCTTGTTTCCCTGGATATGGGTGGTCAGTCCCGCTGTGATTACTCACCGGGTTTTAGGCTGGAGCTGGTGAACGAGAACGATCCCACCGAGGAGAGCCCAGCACCTGCCGGTATTGAGGCTTGCGAGTGCCCCCTCCCCAGCACCGACACCCAAGCACCAGCTCACGGGTGGCACACATCTGGGCGTGGTGAGTCATATGGCAGTGACAGAGTCCAGCTTTCCCCCCGTGGGGCGGCGCAGCAGATGTGCCAGGGAGGGGTGAGGCGGGAGCCGCGGGGTCCCGGGCGCCGTGCTGCGAGCGGAGACCTTCGCGGGGGAGGGGGCGAGAGTGCCAGGCGGGCACGAAGGCAGATTTCATACTGGGCTTTGTGAAGCTCAGCAGGTCCTGTGTGGGTGAGCGGGTGGTGCACTTACCTTCGCTCTTGCACCCAGCCCCCCTGGCTGGCGCGGCGCGGGGGCTGTCCGGGCACGGCTCCGATGAAGCCCTTCGCTTCATCAGCCACTTCTTAATCCTGTTGGCGGGCTCATTTGAAAGGCAGAAATAAAAGTGAGATTTCCAGCTGTGCATAATGAGATCCAGTCTGGGAGAGTGCACACGGTGTGTCAGAGGAATGCGGAGAGGTAGCGTGTGCTCTCTTTCATAAGCTAGGAACTGACGCTGATTACAGCTTCCCCCTGCCCCACTGTCCCCCAAATACTGGCCGAGAACTGGGAAATGCCAGAGTCTGCTCTAGTTAGTATCTTTTCCTCACATGTAGCTATCTCTAACTATTAATTTAACAGGGGGTTTGAAGTAGATCAGGACACACCCCCCACCCCCCACCCCCCGTAATTAAGTAATGCTAAACCAGACCTGACTGATGCTTTTCACACCGGGAGAAGTTCTCGTTTAATGCAATGTCCAATTTCACTTTAACGCCTTCAGTGGTTTCCTCCAGCCCCTGCCTTTGGTGCGGTTGGGCTGCCCCAGGCTGGGAACAGGCGCCATTGCCTCGGGCAGCCTGCCCCTGCAGGTGGTTGACCCTGGTGGTAAAATGAAATTAATGATGAAGGATTGTACTCCTGGTCTTTAGACAGGTCCTCTGACTTGGCCAAGAAAAGTAATCACCTATTTCCTCAAATGTCTTTCAGATTACTTTTCTTTTGAAGTTTTTGGTACTGTCACCAGTGAGAGCCCGATTCTCTTTCAATCACGGCCGCTCCTGCTGCTGTTTTCCCTCCGCTGGCGAGTCAGCAGCACTAAGAGAGTACAGGCTGTACCGATTTTGCCATTTATCTGAGCTAGATGCACAAGTCTCCGTGACGTTTAAACAGCAACTGATCTGCCACACAGTCTTGCTGGGTCCTGCTCGTTATTTTTTGCCTGGTGGGATGCTCTGTGTGATGGGGACTGGGAGGCGTACGGAGCCCCGGGGACCGTGGCACCAAGGGCGGGTGCATGAGTGTTCTGCTGTGACTGTGATTCATGACTGAGCTTGTTCCCGTGACAGTGCTTCTTGATATGAAGCTTCTTAGAAGCTAATTGTGGTTTTTAGCCTCTGGGGCTTTTTCATTAAGATAAATCAAATGCAAATGTACACTGCAAAGCCTCAGTAGTTTTTGTAGTAACGTTGCTTGCCACTGTACAACTTCACACAACTGTAAGAAGTATCAATTACAATTAAGTATTTTTTTCCTTTTTTAAAATCACTAACCCTTCACGAGTGCTTGTAGTTTGCACGCCAGCTTAGCAAAAGCAAAAACGAACAAAAGACTGAGAGAAGAAAAAAACCAAACCTCCTGTGGACAAATACTTCTAGAATTTAATAGGATGGAAAAAGAAAGGGTGTAAGGTTTTGCAGCATCCTTTCGACTGGATGGGGACTGACATCCCTCCTGCTTGTCCAATTCCCTGAAATTCCATCGTAGAGGGATTAAACTCTTTAGAACATTTAGAAAGTCTATAGCAAAGCTTTTACTTTTTGTTCCATCTGTAGAGTCCGGGGACGCTTTTCAGCAGACATGTTACTCCTCTGCTTTTGGTTTCATCAGCTGAGAAATCATTTCCCAAAGGGAACATTAACTGAGCCACATCCATAGGCATGTGTTCCTTTTCCCTGATGGAACAGCAGCATTTTAGAAGTAAACTGCACAGCATCTCAGTTGACTATTGCAGATGTTGGAAGCACCTTAAATGCTCAGTAATCAGGCTGACGCCAGGGTTTTGTCTTGAGCTGGTGCTTATTGCAGGTTTCTGCTTTGCATGATTCACTTGATTTCCACTCAGAACACACACCCGGTGGTCCTGTTTTTCCTCCCCTTTGAAACTTGCTTCCTATGTGTATTTTATGAATAATGGGATACAAACTCCTTTTGGCCCTTTTTGGCAGTCAATGCCTTTGCCTGTGGTGTTGTCTGACCTGCTGCTGAGATGCCCTTTTGTAGATACAGAACGACATCTCTGACCGAGCCTTTGCACTCAGAAGAAAGCAGTAGTGATGGAGGGATGCTGAGCAGTCTGGAGAGGATAAAGGGAAGCAGACTGTCTGGTATGCTGACATAGTGCTCTGAATATTTGGCTCCTAAATGGAGAAATTATTACAAACTGAATCACAGGACCCCAGGCTGCTGAATTACTTTAAATGCATCTGCTACAGTTTCCATTCTAGAAGACTTAAAGAATTGCTGTCTTTCACCAATAAGTTGAAACATCATTAGCCTTTAATGAATTGATTTTTTTTTCCTTCCAAAATGTCACAGTTGTTTGTTATGGAACACAAGGAAGAGTGAGAATGTATATTCTCATAGTTGATTGCTGGCTATTACTGTTATAAATTACCTAATAATGTTGTTTACCAATTGAGGCAGCTATGTGGAGTGAAGGGGAGCCCATATGAGATCATGAAAGATATTTAGCTTAAGAACCTGCCAAAACCAGCAAGGATGCCACAAGAACACTGTTATTAGCTAAATCCACCTGATCGTAGAGAGTGAGCGATGAAGGTGTTTATTAAAGTCTATTAAAGTCAATAGAAGATTTCCACTGATTTCCACAGGGGCCTGAACTGGATCACGAGGAAGGCTGTGTTTTTGTTTTTCCCTGCCTTTATGTGTATTAAAGGAATGCCACATGTGAATTGTGTTATGACACCACTGCAGCCATTTCAGGAGTCCCGTATTTCAGATGATGATTTAGTCTCTAAGGATTTCCTGGATAGACGTTAAGTGTGTATATACCATGCAACAATTGTAATATTTTTTTTCATTTCACTGAAAAATCTTGCAGAAATGATTAAAGCTTCCTTTTTCTTCTGGGAGAGGGATTTAGCCATCTGCTGGCCATCTGCATATCATCTGAAAAGTTTCCCAGTGAAATCTTTGTTTTACCTCAGAAAGCAATCTGCGTGCATCACAAATCTCACAAGGGCACTCAGAGTGATGGATTGCTCCTTCAGGCTGCTGGGTGTGTCTCTGCTCTGGTGCTGCTGCTCCAGATGGGGACGGTCTTCTGTGGGTCCCATGTCACATGTGCCAGCCTTGCACGGGTGCTCCTGATGTCCCTCATGGCACTGGGCACTCACGCTGATGAATGGGGCCTTTTGGGAAGGTCAGTTCCCAGGGGGCAAACTTCCATATCCCTCTCCTTAGCTCCTTCAAATATAATTGTGCCAGAAGCAGAAAATACCCGCCTTGATTCTGGAGGACCAGAAAAACCTGAACTAACCCGGTGTGCCAGATTGACATTTGGGTGTCTTGGCCCCTGGATCAGGGTGATTTGCTGGGGAAGGGGAAGAAAACCCCACCAAATCCTCTCGAGGTATAAAACTTCCCTTGCTGTTGCTGTATGGAAATCGCCAAGCAGGGTCCTGCTGCCAGCAGGGTCCTCAAGCTGCTGCTGGGTCTGAAGGAACTGAGAGCATCGTTACAGCTTGTTGGGTCGGCCCCCAGCAGAGCATCTCAGCATCTCTTGTCTGGAGCTTGCTGGGGCGGGCGTTGTCTTTTTTTTGTTGTGTTCAGGAATGACATTAAACATGTTACGAGTGTTGGGATGTCACAACGGGTCCTGTAGCTGGCTGAGTGACTGACTTGGATGAGGAGCCACAGGATTTTGCTTCCTTTTTACAGCCTGAAGGAGCTACCAAGAGTGAGGCAGGTCTGCTGTGTGTGTTCCCGTGCTTTGCGCCATACTGGCACTGATGGACTGGAGCTGATGATGCCATTGAAAAATACTTAGTGGAGTCTGGATACTGGCAAAAGGAGAGGTGAAATGGCTCCAAGTGGAGTTTGTGCGACCAGAGATGGAAGCAGTGCTGGCGGAGGGCCAAGGCGGAGCGCTGCCTGTGTGTGGGCACACCTGTGATGCCCCCAGCTGCATTACTATGACTTGCTAACTGTAGCCTTCAGCAGCCTGGGGGATGGCACTCGTTGCCTTTGGTGGGCTGCCCATCAAAAGCAAGATGGGACTTTGTCTCATCCCCACAGTTGGAAAAGCATGCAGTGGTTTGCATCTGACATGGGAAGAAATTATTTCTTTTCAACTGTTAAATGTACTACAATAGATCTAAGGTTATGGTTCTGTTTGGAAATGAGCAGCTGTTTGCTGGGCATTTTCATTTCTGGAAGTGAGGTGTCTGGCCGAGCTGTTTCAGGTATTGCAGCAGCAGCTGGGATTTGCAGTGCAGTGAGCACAGTGGGCCATCCCACGTGTTTCCTTCTGCACGTCAGATTGCTGTGTGGGGCAGGCTGTCCAGAAGGGCAACAGTTCAGAGCTCAGAAGTAGACAGAAAAAAATGTGAAGTGCTCATTTTTTTCCCCAGCCCTTATTCTGCAACTCAGATTCATGTCTTTCTGAGTTAAATAGGATGCTGGATGTGAACAAATGCTGAATTGGTCTATTTATGTGTTTATAGAGTCACTTCTGGCTATAGAATGGTCTAATTCAACTTGAAATGCCTTGGAAAATGTTTTGATTTAATGTTTTTTTGCATTGGTCTTGGATGTCATCTATATGTCTACACCTATACAGTGAGTGACCTCAAGACTGCAGCATCTCATGAACAGTTTCCCCCACAACACTCCGAGAAGCGTTTGCTGTAGACTAAGATGATGTGACTTTTGCAGTGTAAAATAGAGCTCCCACAGAGTCAGCTTTGGGCATAGCATGTACAAGCTTTTTCTTGGCTCCTCAGTTTGATTATACAACTCTCCATCTGGTTCTCCCATAATTCATTTCATCATGAAGTTAGCACTATCTCTGCATCTCAAAGGACTTCACTGGATCTTTCATCACCCTCAGCCAAAGCAGCATCACAGGTACTATTGGCTCATCTATAAAACTTGGAAAAAGTTGTTTTCTACCTTTCATCAGATCTTTCTTTCTGTGAGAATATCCTGAAGACTGGTATGGGGAGTTGGTTTTTTTCCTTCTGGAGTCTCATAGAAAGTTGCAGTAATTAGCTTGGGAAACTGTGAGGTGTTTAGAGCTGGTTTGATATAGTCATCGAGATGTTAATTGGACCATTTGCTTTATCCATCAGATAAACTTGGATTTTTTTTTTTTTTTGTTATGGTCTAAGTGTGAAAGTAAGCAATCAAGCCAGGACTTTGGATGGGAAAATACAGTATCTGTTTTAAATTCACACAAGGTAAGCAGTATTTGGAGAAGCTAATAGTGATTTATTTGTGCTTAATCCTACTAAGAAGTAATTAGGGTAAAATTTCCCCTAGTCTCTAGGAGCAAAATGACTGTCGTGGAGCTTTACCGGTCTGTCTTTAAGCTTGAATTCCAGTAAGTTTTCAGTGGAGACACTTAGGTATGTGACAACTAAAAATTAAGCACTCCGTCTTTGTCATGTGTATGTTTTATCGTCTGTGCACTGGTGACACTTCAGGTACGTCCCTTAGGGAACTCTTATGCTTACAAACAGCTCCTCGACAGCAATATCTGTTCAAACAAAATACAGGAAGCGAGTATTAGGTGTACATGTTTTACTGATTTCTGTATCTTAAAAAAACCTCAAGCAACATGATCATTACCCAGAAAAGTAAAGTCGTTAAGGCTAATAACCATTTCAGAGTATGTGATTATATATATTCTTTGGTGTGATAGATAAATGGCAAAGAAAGCATAACTCCTTTCTAATAAATTCCAGTTACGTAGAAGGCTTATCAATAAACCAAATTACTCAAAATGCACTACATATAAATGCTATACCAAAAAGTATGTGCATATGTGTTGAAAAGCAAATA
Source organism: Falco rusticolus (assembly GCF_015220075.1). NCBI lineage: Eukaryota > Metazoa > Chordata > Aves > Falconiformes > Falconidae > Falco > Falco rusticolus. The sequence continues at coordinate 36,561,404 of NC_051196.1, read as the reverse complement.
CCCTCACTGTCGTGTGAAAGGATCTTTCCCTTTCCCTCATTGCGGCCATGCAGCACCCGGTGCTCGGTGGCTCTGCCTTCCCCGCCCCCCGCCCCCAGCTCCTCGCTGTGGGCTCGGCCCTTCCCCTCCCAGCCGACAGCCCCGAGCTGTGGCCACGTCTTCATTAATGCCCTGGGTGACGAGGGGGAGCATGCCCTCAGCACCTGCAGGTGACACACAACCGCGAGGAGCGGCCGACGCGCCAGAGGGACGTGCCGCCGGCCGGGGCTGTGAGGGTCTGGAGAAAGTCCGGCAGGACCCTCCGGCAGCTCGAGGAGGAGACGCAGCCCTGCACCTGGGCAGGAGTGACCCCGGTCCCCTGGCCGGGAGGCAGCTTGGCGGGGAGGGACCTGGGGCTCCTGGCGACACCAGCTGAACGCGACCGCAGGCGGTGTCTGGCTGCGACAGGAAGACTCTTGCCAGCGGGTCAGGGAGATGATCCTTCCCCGCCGCTCACCACTGGTGAGGCTGCACCTGGAGTGCTGTGTCCAGTTTGGGGCTCCCCAGCAGAAGAGACGTGGACACGCTGGAGAGAGTCAAACATTGGGAAACTTTTTTTTAATAGTGAGGGTGACGGAGCACTGTCACAGGCTGCCTGGGGAGGCTGGGGGGCTCCTCCTCGGAGGTATTCCAAAGCTGTCTGGACATGGCCCTGGGCAAGCAGCCCTGGGTGGCCCTGCTTGAGCAGGGGTTGGACCAGATGACTTTCAGAGTTCCTGCCAGCCTCAACCATTCTGGGATTCTGCAAAGCTGGAGTGGGAGCTGCTGTCTAGAGAACAGCTGTCTCTTTGATTTCTGGCTCTCCTTCCTTCCCTTTCTTCTCCTTCTGCTCCCCTCCACCCTGGTAAAATATAAATTTCTCATCAGTTGGTAAGAAAATGGTATTTTTTCCATATGAGTTGTTGTTGTGTGATTATTGATACGATTTTAGTGTGAACCAACAACAACTTCTCATAGTTACAAGAGTTTGGAAACAACTTGATGGGAACCTAAATCTTCACCTAGTAAAAGAAGCGGCCCAATTCTGTTTCCTAAGCCCATTGTAATGTATCATTTTCCCTTCTCATCCTCTTTTTATCATAATGGAATGGCTCACAGGTTCCTGAGCCAGGATATCTGATTAAAAGACATATACGTTTAAAAGAATGCAAGCTTGCATCATATCTGACAACTGATGTATTTTATAAAAGATGAGTAACACAATGACATCCTGTCCTTATTTGGGCCCTTTTGTAGATTAATCTGTCATCTGTATACATCTCTAAGATGAACAAACATTTCTGTCAAAGTTTGAGCTATGTTTTGAGCTCTGAGGTTTGGGCTGATTATTATTAGAAGAAAAAAACCTTCATCTGGCTTGAGCCTTTTCGGAGTGTCATCTGTGTCATCTTTGCCTGCCTGCCTAGAAGATTTTTATAGCCTTCATCCATGTTTAGAAATAAATCAGTAAAGAATTTTCTTCTCAATTAGACATGCAGAGAGCATTAGAAAATTCAGGATTGGGATTAGAAAATTAATGGTTAGAAAATATCTGATTGTGAAAGCTGAAGATCTTTGGTGTGGACATGGGTGCAGCCATCTGGTTGGCAGGTGGAGTGAACATGGAGGATGCAGTTTTAGCCCTGGGGGTGCACGCGGCTCCTGTGGACACTGGCAATAGCAGTGGGATGAAGGGAAAATACTAAAACCAAGAAAGGCCCACAGAAGAAAAAAGTGTAGAAGATGGGGGCAAGGAACATTGTGGATACAGAGCAGAGGAGGTAAGAAGTAAAAGCTGGAGTTTGGCAGATGAAGAGTCTTCGATGTTGGGGACAGCTTCTGGGTCTGCTCCCCCCGGCTCCCCCGTGAGCACGCACCCCGCTGCTGGCAGTGTAACCACAGGTTCCTTCCTGTGCCATCTCGGGTATCTCAAGGGTAAGGCAGAGAGCTTCAAGAACAAGAGAAAGATGTCTTCTAGACACCTGTTTGCTTCACCTGTACCTCTAGAGCTGTTTATGAGCCTTGGAGGATTGGTATGGCGTTCGGTAAGTTTTTTGCTCCCTCTGGGCGCGGGTTGCATGCAGCACATGGAGGCTGCCAGCTGGATTCATGCTTGGGGTAGGTGCTGGGAGTTGCCCGTAGTAAGAATGGGCGGGGAAAGACAGACTGATTGTAATGGCCTTCTTCAAGAGTACATGTGGGATACACATTCATTTTTTGCTGATCTTTCCTTTCTTCCTCAAAGTCCTGAATCCGTGTTCCTGTGGGAAGCCAGTTAACCCTGAAGCCTGCGTTTTCAGTGTGATGTTTTGGCGGTGCTGGGAGCTGGTGCTGGGAGCTGGTGCTGTGTGGTCCCTGTGGCAAACCCAGGCTCGTGTCCTTCACTTCACTGCTCTAGTGAGGCTGTTTGCGTGCCATTGGCACAGGTTTTTTAGTGCTGGTTAGGCAATGCTGCAGTCTGTGGTTAATGCAATCCTTAAAAAACCCACAAAAACAAACACCCAAAATCCCAATCAAACAAGAAACCCCCAAACCAACAGGAACCAAGAATTCTTCTTAAATGTAGGTCAGTTTTGCTGAAAATTCCTCTTCAATGTCCATCTCCTTGGTTGTCTGCTCCCTCAAAAAACTTCCTATCTATGGTAGCATTAACCCCATGAAAAAAAATTGCCATTGTTTGTTTGGTTTTAAGAGGGGCAAATCCAAGCCTCCAGCTTCAAAGCTCTCTACTTTCATTGCTATACACATGGGGCAGTTTGCAATATATGCTTGAGAAACTAAGAAAGACAGAAGCCTTATTGCGTTCCCAGTTTGGCTTAGCACTTTGGGTTTAACATTAGACATTGGCAGATGGTCTGAAAAATACGGCATTTGCACAAAGCACAGTAGTTACAACATGAATTCAAGTGCGGTTTGCAGGTTTTGAAGTTTGGCACACAGTCAGCAGCTGGTGTGGGCCTTGGTTTTGGAGATATCTTCAGCTCAGCATTTTTCTAGAAGAAAACACATGGAAATTCACATAAAGGTGACATGGGTGTGGGTCAGGATAAAGCATAGGTGCAATGAAAGCAAACTGTGAGAGGAGCTGGCTGGAGATGAGCAGGCGGTTGCCAGCAGTGAGACCTGTGTTAGCAGCAGTGCAGAGGTGTGGTGGGACTGGATCACGGGAAGCACTGGCTGGGGACCAACCTCCTGAACAACATGGTAAACCTCCTGAGCCCCCCATTCTGAGCAGCTGGAAACGTGACTGGCTAGAGCATTGGGAAATGCTCTGTAGGGAAGCATGTGGCAGCAGTGAAGGAAGGGATGGAAGAATCTGCAAAGGTAATGACGTTACAAGTAACATAAAGTAAGGAATTACTCTTGGATCCCCAGACTTTTCAAAGGAAAGAGTGAAGCCTCCCTACCAATCTGTTGGAGCTACTGTTGGAGCTCGGTAACTCTGTGCCACCAGATTTGTGCACGGGAATTAACTACAGACACGGGTAAGTGAGCTGAAGAAGATCTCTCAGCCTACCCAGGGAGTGCCACTCATCTGTCCGTGCTTTGGAAAGGTGGAAAACTTGGGGTTGGTCAGCGTGTGCCTGGGACCAGGGGAGATCGCTGCAGCCCTCCAGCCACAGGCACCCTACACTTCAGCTCGGGAGTTCCTCAGGAGTTTCAGTTTTAAGGTAAAGTGTTAAGTGGTCTCTAAGTGCTTTAGGAGCCTTTAAGCCAAAATACTTTGGCAAAGTTTGGTCACAAGAATATCCTGCTTTGAGCTGAAGGAACTAAATGGAACTAAATGACATCCTTTTGAGCCTGGGTCATCCCAGGAGTTCAGGAAGTGTTTCTAGGAGGGTTATTGGCACAGGGAGTCAATTAGAAAGGAAAAGGACCTTGAAACGTTTCTGCTTGCAGCAGTGACTGGTTTGGCTATAAATGGCTATCACAACACATTAAAAATAAAGTAAAAATGCTATTTTCTACTCTTCTAGGCAATCTCTGAAGTACTGGACCCTGTAATACTTTACATTCGAGACCTATGGGTAACGTCACATTGAGGAAATCCATCAATCTGAATTTACTGATCTGGTAAAATCATTAGCTAACATTTTCAACCAAGTACCAGCTTCTTTGTATGCCTCTGCTTTAATGTTTCAGCACCTGCAGTTAAAACCCAGCAGACAGAAAGCCTGTGCCCCTGGGCTGCAGAGCCTGAGGGTGAACCCACACAGTGCGGCTGGGAATGGTCCCTCTTTATGGCAGATGCCTCGATAAATTTACAAATAATTAAATCAGCTCAAGGTTAAAGTAACTTTTGTGTAAAAGAGGTCTGTAAAAACCAAAAGCGAAATCATACCCAAGACGACCCTTCAAACCCAAACAACCACCTCTGAGTAATCTAAGATCACACAGTTTTCTTTCCACCATTAATGTTTTGCATCTGTTTTTACAGTATTTAGAGCTTCAAATTGTATGTCAATTATTTAAATTGGGGTATGGCAGTAAAAGCCTTGCAAATGAGCACACTGAGGAAAACTGCAGAAGTAAGAAACCGCTCTAATTCAGCAGAGTTCTCTGAACAGCCACCTACCTTGGAGGATTTCTTGTTCTCTGCCTCTTTCCTGCTGACTTTCTGGGATCTTTTAGTTAAGTCTTCAAAGAGAAGAGCACAACATAATATTAAATCAATTTTACATCATGTGTTATTTAATTGAGATGCTTAATAGTATTTTTGTGGGAGAGAAGGCAGACAACCTGCACAGCCACCTTGTCACCACGCACGTCGCCTCTAGGAGGTGACCCCCCTGCACCAGCGGGTCCAGACGCACGTGGGCAGGGGGCTCGGCGAGGCAGAGGGGTGCTGGTGGCAGGGCTCTGGAAGGGCTTTTTCACACATTGTTTGGTCAGGTGTGAGCAAGAAAAATAATTTCAGAGAAATAAAATTAAAGGTCTCTGTATAAAAGGTAGGGTTACTTATGCACATTAGTCACATGAATAAAAATGGGAAAAACCTTTAGAATCCTGTATTTTTTTTCCTCTTAATAGTTGGTGTTACCTGCATAGTTTTGCAGGCATTAATGAGCGTACGCTGGTTTTCGCAAGCAAAAACCTCTTTGCTGATTTGGCATAAACTCTTCATCTGTATGATCCCACCTTTCCTTCTTCATTTTGGTCCTTTTTCACCCACCGCCTTGTTTTACAGAACATGACTTGCAAAGGCGTTTCATTAGTGTGCCTGTAGCTTTGGAAGGTTTGTGAATATTTGTAGAGTTGAATCTTGGATCTGGTAAATTTAGCGTGTGTGTGTTCAGATTATGCCCGATGTAACTTCTTTTTTTCTTTAGATCAAATCGCTAATATTTGTGAACTTCCTCCTATTATCCCTTGAAGTCTAATAGCATTTACTGCAGTTGTTATTGTCATTATTATCATTCCAACTCTAACGCTGTTTATTACTACGTATAAACTCCGTGACTAAGACTTCTCTTGGGATCAACCCTGCAAGACTGTTCAAGTGTGAGACACTTCCCAGCTCCCTAATCTGGTATGGTATGTTTAATATCTTTATTCTGTGAGTGTGAGGTCTGTAATAAGTGCTACCTGTATGTAACAAAAGACTGGGATGAAAAATTTACATATGCCCACCAATGAATGATAGACCCTTGTCTATTCTAGTGTTTGCTCTCCATATCTTTTTGAATATTTAATGATTGCCAGGATTTACAGAATGAAGAATACATATTTTAGGCTATTTTGGGGAGTTTCATTTATTATCCTTTTGTCATTTTAGGTAGGGTTATACACTTCTAAGAAACAGTGGGAAGGAAAACTATACTTCAAGAACATAAAGTTATTGCCATTTAATAAGAGCATGTCTTTACGGGGCCTTGCTCTAACTAGGATTAGTGGTTTGGATCCAGTTCCAGCTGGCAGATTATGCCAGCTTTGTTATGCTGCCCTTTGAAACTTTCTGATTCTAACCAAGATGCTTGTAAGCCATTTAATTCTACATGAATTTAATTTTCTGCAGTACAATTGTACAGGATTGTCTGGATTGCTCCATCTAGAAAACTGTTTCAACAACATTCAGTGAAAGGTTATATGAAGTGACCGAGCAGAGATTTAAATATTGGCATGATGTAAACATGCTTTGATTGTTCCGGGGAATTTGGTGAAGAAAACGATGCTCAGTGGGCAGATGAGAGGGAGATGCAGAGATGCCTTTTTTGACAAGTGAATGCTGTAGTTGTCTCTTCTGGGTTGGGTAAAACCCTTGCTTTTCCCAGCTGGCCTCTAATCTCATATTCCTCTACCTACTGCATTTCCAACAGCTGCCCAGCGGGCCAGCTCCTTATACAGCTCGGCTGTGACGATACAGGACAACATAACAGGCTTGTGAAGATACTGATAGCACGCACCGCTGAGCCCTGTTGATACAACTGCAATTTGAAGAGCTATAAAAAGCGTGTATTAATTAATGATTGAGTATTTTACCAGCCGATGCTAACAAATTCTCTGCTTACCTTTTAATTCCATCTTGGTTTTTATTGAATTTGAGTTGGTACCACGAGCACTCTGATAGATTGATTGATTGATTGATTGATTGATTGATAGGTGTGTAAACAGCTGATTGCAAATGAATTTCATTACTCAAGCATGGCTATGGCAACATTTAAAACTGGAGCCATAACATGACTGCCTGCATCTCTGCTGTGTGTGGGCAACCAGAAGGAACTGGACTTGGTATAAAGAAATGTCACTGGGATAGGAAGGTCTATCCAAAATGTTTAAACTGATCTGATGAGAAATCTTTCTGTTGGCTAATATAAAAATAGATTATGTATATCAGCATGACAGATTATAAGCAATAAATTATAAAGAAATTGATATTATCAGGAGGGGAAGGGTGGCTGTGGTTATCTAAACACTCGCGATATTTGCTTTAAATCGTGGATATTTGCTGAGCATGCTGCTCAGATGAATGCGGTTGGCAAAGTGATATGGCATGGCACTGCCCACCTGCCATGTTTAAGGCACAGGCACATTTTTGTGAGAAGATAAGTGAAATCAGCTGAAGGGAATGCATTTTGTATCTCTGATTTTAAGTGGAATAATAAAGTTATTGGAAGTGTGAGACTGAAGGCATCTAGGATCACAAGGACTATGAGATGGAATAGCTTGGGAAGCTGCGGAACAGCATCAGCTTTACTAAGCTTGCAGTTAAGCAACCTTGAGTTAACTCGGGATTCGAAGGTTCAGCTTTCATTGGAAATGCATGTGTGGGGCAACTCCTTCTCCTTAAAGAATTATTGTCCTCAGCAAGCGTGCAGAGAAAATACAGGCAGCCAGGTAAGAACCCAACCTGCTTTAAGCAAAATTCCTAAAAGCCTGTGGAAGAAGCTAACCACGAGAAGCTTTATTTTTGATCTGTTATATTTTTGATACAGTTATGGATGATGTTCTGCAGCTAATTATCCTTTCTTGGAAGGAAAAAGTTGGCTTAAATTACATTGAAAGAGTTAGGGCAGACACTAGGACAAAAATTTGTGAATGGGTAAGCATTGCCCTGACAAGGGACTGCCCTAACAGGACAGCTGCTCACCGGCCCGTAACAGCAGCGACATCGCTGGTCCTGTCCTGGGTGAAGGGATGAGCCCTGGCTATCCTCTGCAGTGCTCTTTTCTTCCCCTGGTTAAAAATTGTTTGGCATGAAAGTAAATGAGATTGAATTTATATTTAATTAATACCTTACACTAAATGAACACCTTAGAGAACTGTTGAGTTCTCAGCCACAAGAGCAGATCCTAAAAACCCCAAAAGTTAGGTTGACTTCTTCTCTTTGCACTAGACTTTCTGGAGTACTGGAAGGCTAATGCCCGTATTAACGGCAGAACACTTCTCTAACATAAAAACACTTACAGTATGAGAGGAGCTGAAGCAAAATCTGTAAGATGAAACAAATTTATGTATTTAGTTAGTTGTTTAGTTTTTTGCTCTAAACTGTGGTTTGCCTTGTTGCCGTTCTTAGCTGCTGTGGCCGTGTTGCCACTGCAGCTCCGCGTACTCTGAGGCACTGGGGTGCAATTGCCACGCTGTGGTCAGCTGGCCAAGCAGCCCACAGCAACCCACGGCTGTGTTTGCTGCAAACCTTGCTGATTTGGCACCGAATGGCAGGTTTTACCAACCGACTATGGAGATGGGTGGGAGATCCGAGAGGTGCATTTTGTTGCTCTTCGAGAGGCTGCATTCCGTCTTCTCCTCAATCACCATGTGGGAAGCGGCAGCTCTCAGCAAACTGTAGCAGAGCAATAGGCTTAGGAAGAGGTTCTTGCTTTCCATCCTGTGGAGGAAAAATTCCATTGTTATGAAAACCAAATTGGTCAAAACCTGCACACAGGAGAGACGCAAGGATACAAATCTCAGCAATGGCTTTCTGTCATGCTGTGCAGCTTTAGCAATGTACCTCTGACAATTCCTTTGCTTCCAACCCTTTGTCTCTGATACCAGCACACCTAAGATTGCAGTTGTCCGAGTGGGAACAATGCTGCCTTAAATGTAACTCTCACAGATGGCCTTTGTTTTCTAACACCCCCCACCACCCCAGTTCTTTTCTCAAAAGGTTCAGATTTCCCAAAAGCTGTGTGTTCTTGCCACTGAGGCTTAGTGCTGTGTATTGTGTGACCAAGGGGGGAAGAACTGCTGCAGTCACTTTTGCCTGGCTCAATCACATCATCAGATTTTTCCCAGAAAACCTCGTTTAAAAATTTGTGCTACAAAACCTGGAAAAATGACAATAATTTAAAACAAACCCACAAATTATGTTTCCTATTAGTTTTTGCCATTTTGAAACAAGTCATTGAAGAACTGTCTTGTTTTATTATACACTGATGTGGCTGCTCTGGTCCTATGGTAAATCATAGCCATAACTCATGCAAGTTATAGAACACCCAGTGCTGTAAATCATTTATGGGTCTTAGGGTTTAGTATGTACTTAATAACTTCTGAGATGTAATGAATTCTAGGGAATTTAAGCATGTTTATGGAGAAGCCTGAGCTCTGCAGGATGTGGCTGTGGGCCTTGGAGGAAAGCCAACGGCCCTGGCCGAGCCCCGCGTGAGCAGTGCAGCTCTGCAGGGTGCACAGTGCGTGTCCCCGTCCTGGTGCCTTTTTACGTGGTTGAGGTTGATTTTATTTCCATCTGCATTAGTTTTGTGCTGTGTCAGAGGTAGGGGAGCCTCCCCTGGGGCACTGCAGCCTCCAGATTTGTGCCTGGCTTTGGGGCAGTGAAAAGCCACTAGGAGCAGTAAGAAGAGGGAGTGAAACCAAATGTTTTGAGCTGTTAATCTGGTTGTAATTACTTAATTACCAGAGAGTTAAGATATGCAGAGTTGCTGCATTGGAAGAGCTTCAGTCTAACTGCTGCTGCTAAGCCGGGTCTGTGTGACACCTGCTTTTACAGCCTCCACTGACCCCACTCCCTGGAGAGGCTGCACGCTGCACCCCATTCCATGTGCTTCACTGGTTTCTCCAGCCTGTCCCACCGGCCATGCTGGTGGGAAGAGCGTCGACACCGCTCACCTCGCTGGCTGCAGCTGCACCGCCAGGACCCAGCCTCGGCGGGGTCCTGCCAGGGTCTGCGGGGCACCTGGGCTGGACCCCCGGTGATTCAGGGACATCTGCACAAGCTGCAGCCGAGGCGGATGCATCCGAGCTCAGAGCTTTCCAGTAGGGGAGATGAACATATAGGGAAGCAAGTGCTGCTCTTTCACCGCCCTCACTGTAAAAATTCCTTCCTTCCCTGTATGCCCAGATCCTGTGAAAATCAGCATACTTAAATGCTAAACAAGCTAAGATTTCTTTAAGTAAGGTATTTTATTTGACCAACTGCGCATTTGGAAACGTAGACCAGCTTTTGGGAACACAAGCCATTATTCAGTTCTTTTTGAATTTTAAGCATATGCCTAGAATATGAACATCAGCAGGGATAATCAGCTTGGTAAAATTAGTTACGTAAAAAGAAGTTCTAATTGGGACCTGAATTTTATGGTTATGACCTAAACAGTTATCTACATATATAAGTGTGTGTTAGAACAGTCTTTAGAAAGCATCAAGAAATCTCAGTCAGGTTTGGGCATCTTCTGTGAAAAGAAGTGGGGAAAATGATAAAAGGGTATCTCTTCTGCATTAAAAAAAAATAATAAAATCAGGCTAGGTTCCTGACCTAGCAAATGTCAGGTGGTGGTGGATGCCCCGTTCCTGGAAATGTTCAAGGTCAGGTTGGAGGGGGCGCTGAGCAACCCAGTGTGGTTGAAGACGTCCCTGCTCCCTGCAGGTGGGTTGGACTTGGGTGGCCTTTCAGGTCCCCTCCCACCCAAACTGTTCTGTGGTACACGGCATGTCTAGGACAGGTAAATGTAGACATTTGGGCTTTAATTTTTCCCCTGCTCTCAGCTGGAGTGAAGAGAGCAAGCTGTGAGCTGGAAGCTGTTTATATTTGCACATGTGGTGTTCATGCTGTGGGTTTTGCTTTCTTAAGCAACTTTTTAGCCTAGTCGCAGGATACGCTGTGGAACATACCTATGCCTTACAGGTCAGTGCATGCTGCCCATCTGGCGTACTGGCACAGCTGGCACATGACTGTCTGTTGGAGACCATGTCAACATGCCCCCAAAGTACTGTTTAGGTAAACTTCTTCTGTCCCAGAATGTTGTTTCCATTGTAGTTCCTTGGCTTTATCTCAGCAAAACTGCCAATGAATGCAATTGTGCCTGTGCAAATGCAACAAAATAGTAAAATTCTACAGCTTGCATGTGTTCGCTTCAGGGTGACATGCGAGTACACTCTAGTGTTAAAATGCAAACCTAGCTGCATGTGTTGATTTGAATTCTTGTGCACATGGGGGGCAGAGAGTGGGTTGCCAAAAGCACTTAGGTGGGAGGAATTTTACAGCCTTTGAGTGACTGAACCTGGAAAACGTATATATTGGTGAATATACATTTTATCTGAAAAAGGTAACACACCTTGGAGCAGCGTAGACTGCTAGATGTGTGCAACAGGGAACTCTGAACAGCGTTCAGAGAACACAGCAAGCAAATAACAGCATATGTGTAGTAAAACTGATGATTACGGATAAGAAACCTGGAATCTCCGAAAGCAGCAAGATTAGTAGCAGAAGGTTACAACAGCAAAGTAGACATTACTGCATAGAAAATTCTCATGGTGTAGAACCATTAAGAGCAGACACAGATGTTTGAACAGAATTTAGTCTTCAGAACCAAAGGAGAGAGGGGAGCAAACTAATCCAGCGGACTTTGAGAAAACAGATTTCTGTAAGTTCAGAAATTATGGGTAAAGCTCCACAAGAAACAAAGCTGAAATGAAAAACCCCCAGTATTCAGAAAACTAACTTGTGGTTAGAAAGCTACAATGAAACTGAATCAAATGATTAAGAGCAAATATCTGGTGATCTGTTAGAAAAAAATATGCTTAGAGCAATTGACACAAGTTTGGCCTTCTTGTTAGCTGTGAAAGGAGGGGATTACACATTTTTTCAGTTTGATTTTTTTAAAAATTTGAGATTTTTGAAGTTGTAACCATTTGGTGTGATTATTAACCCTCTAACTCTTGCAGCTGGAGGAAATAAAACTGAGTGGAACTTTTTGAACTGCTAAGTCCAATACATAGTTATCCTCCACAATCAGCGCGTGTCCATCTCTTTGTAGGTTCGTGACAAGTTGACCTATTATTGCAATTGTAGAGCCCTTCCACACCTCCCTGCTTAATTGCCATATAGAAATTAATTGTCCTTTTAATTTTCAGCCTGACCAGTCTGGGGAAGACATCAAGTACTTCATCTGTTTATATCTCCCTGCTCCATTGACTGCCTGAGTCACCCTGGCTATTCTCCGCGCCTCCTTGGCTGTGCGGCTGTGCAGTTGTGTGCCTGGGTGGCTGTGCAGCCGTGCGGCTGGGTGTCTGTGCGGCTGGGTGTCTGTGCGGCTGGGTGTCTGTCTGTGCGGCTGGGTGTCTGTCTGTGCGGCTGGGTGTCTGTCTGTGCGGCTGGGTGTCTGTGCGGCTGGGTGTCTGTCTGTGCGGCTGGGTGTCTGTGCGGCTGGGTGTCTGTGCGGCTGGGTGTCTGTGCGGCTGGGTGTCTGTGCGGCTGGGTGTCTGTGCGGCTGGGTGTCTGTCCGTGCGGCTGGGTGTCCGTCTGTGCGGCTGGGTGTCTGTCCGTGCGGCTGGGTGTCCGTCCGTGCGGCTGGGTGTCTGTCTGTGCGGCTGGGTGTCCGTCTGTGCGGCTGGGTGTCTGTCTGTGCGGCTGGGTGTCCGTCTGTGCGGCTGGGTGTCCGTCTGTGCGGCTGGGTGTCCGTCTGTGCGGCTGGGTGTCTGTGCGGCTGGGTGTCCGTCTGTGCGGCTGGGTGTCCGTCTGTGCGGCTGGGTGTCTGTGCGGCTGGGTGTCTGTCTGTGCGGCTGGGTGTCTGTCTGTGCGGCTGGGTGTCTGTCTGTGCGGCTGGGTGTCTGTGCGGCTGGGTGTCTGTCTGTGCGGCTGGGTGTCTGTGCGGCTGGGTGTCTGTCTGTGCGGCTGGGTGTCTGTCTGTGCGGCTGGGTGTCCGTCTGTGCGGCTGGGTGTCCGTCTGTGCGGCTGGGTGTCTGTCTGTGCGGCTGGGTGTCCGTCTGTGCGGCTGGGTGTCCGTCGTAGCGGCTGGGTGTCTGTGCGGCTGGTGTCTGTCTGTGCGGCTGGGTGTCCGTCTGTGCGGCTGGGTGTCCGTCTGTGCGGCTGGGTGTCCGTCTGTGCGGCTGGGTGTCCGTCTGTGCGGCTGGGTGTCCGTCTGTGCGGCTGGGTGTCCGTCTGTGCGGCTGGGTGTCAGTGCGGCTGGGTGTCTGTCTGTGCGGCTGGGTGTCTGTCTGTCGGCTGGTGTCTGTCTGTGCGGCTGGGTGTCCTGTGCGGCTGGGTGTCTGTCTGGCGGCTGGGTGTCTGTCTGTGCGGGTGGGTGTGTGTCTGTGCGGCTGGGTGTCTGTCTGTGCGGCTGGGTGTCCGTCTGTGCGCTGGGTGTCTGTCTGTGGCGGGGGTGTCCTTGTGCGCTGGTGTCCGTCTGTGCGGCTGGGTGTCTGTCTGTGCGGCTGGGTGTCTGTCTGTGCGGCTGGGTGTCCGTCTGTGCGGCTGGGTGGCGGTCTGTGCGGCTGGGTGTCCGTCTGTGCGGCTGGGTGTCCGTCTGTGCGGCTGGGTGTCTGTCTGTGCGGCTGGGTGTCCGTCTGTGCGGCTGGGTGTCCGTCTGTGCGGCTGGGTGTCTGTGCGGCTGGGTGTCTGTCCGTGCGGCTGGGTGTCAGTCCGTGCGGCTGGGTGTCTGTCCGTGCGGCTGGGTGTCCGTCTGTGCGGCTGGGTGTCCGTCTGTGCGGCTGGGTGTCTGTCTGTGCGGCTGGGTGTCCGTCTGTGCGGCTGGGTGTCCGTCTGTGCGGCTGGGTGTCCGTCTGTGCGGCTGGGTGTCCGTCTGTGCGGCTGGGTGTCTGTCTGTGCGGCTGGGTGTCCGTCTGTGCGGCTGGGTGTCCGTCTGTGCGGCTGGGTGTCTGTCTGTGCGGCTGGGTGTCTGTGCGGCTGGGTGTCCGTCTGTGCGGCTGGGTGTCCGTCTGTGCGGCTGGGTGTCCGTCTGTGCGGCTGGGTGTCTGTCTGTGCGGCTGGGTGTCTGTCTGTGCGGCTGGGTGTCTGTCTGTGCGGCTGGGTGTCTGTCTGTGCGGCTGGGTGTCTGTCTGTGCGGCTGGGTGTCCGTCTGTGCGGCTGGGTGTCTGTCTGTGCGGCTGGGTGTCTGTGCGGCTGGGCAGCGCGCAGGCCCAGAGGAGCCCTGGCAGTCTCTCTGCAAGTTCCCAGATCTCAGCCCCCAGTGAGCTTTGGAGTTCGGCATGTAGGGGCTTCCACCTGCAGCAGGGGCTCTTTGTCGTTATCTCCCACAGCTATCTCTTGATGCCAACGCTGGGCTCAGCCCTGTCCTGGATCACACTGAGCCTGCTAACCCCCTCCCGCAGATCCCTCGCCGGTGATGTAGTGCCCCAACAGCGTGCGTTCCCAGGGGTGCGGGGCTCAGGGGGTGCCTGGGGCGCTCCCTGAGGGCAGGACCCAATGGCCGTACCCTTCTCCTGGGTGCTATGAGCGCTGTCACCACTGTCACTGCACCATCCACAGAGGTCTCACGCAGACTCAAGCATGGCTCCCGCGTACCTTTGCTCTGAGGGTTAAGCACTGCGATTCACTGCTCGGCTGCTGAACTCCAGCACGTCTTCCCTGTTGGCAGCCCCCTACGCACGATGCTGAACGTGCTTCTTTCACTTAAACATAACTGTAACCTAACCACCTAACTGTCAGCAGCCATCACAGCAAAAGTAGTTTTATGACCTCACAACACACGGCAAGGATGAAATGGAGTGCGCTGGGTCTCCTTGTCACACATCCATCGCATCCCTTTGACCTTAAGTGCAGGGTCTGTACAAAAGGCTTTTTCCTGTGGGAAATATCCTGTATATCCCCATCTGCTACTGATCATCATAGGAAATCCTCAAAATAGTCCAAGTTTTCCTTTTCTTCAGTACAGCTAGATGAGTATGATAAATACCGTTGCATTGCCTGGAGATAACTTTCCTGGCTACTGCCAGACCTGCTGTTTGTGTCTGCTTGCATGGGCACATCTCTGCAGGGTTTGCTTGTCACTAGTTCCAATCGCTTGCATTTATAATTACCACAGCATCAGAGTTCTGCCAAACTCAGCTGTTCTGGAAGCCACCAGGGCAATGTTAATTCCACTTACCAATGGGCTTTGATATGGAATCAGGAATGCAGATTTACGTTTATGTGGATCCCTTGCACATAACAACTAAAATCATTGAACAAATGCATTTTACAAAAACCATAACATTTTTGTTCTGAACACGATAATGTATTTATAAGTGACAATGATTCCTGATCCCCCCTTCCCCTGCCCCCCAATATCTATTTTGTGTTAGTCAAGGGGTGGGGGAAATGTCACTATCTGATTGTCCCATTTGTGTACTTTTTTCTGGGCGTCTCCCAGTCTAACTTTACTTTTCTTTTAAACAATTGCCCATGGTTGTAGAAAACAGGTTCCATATTTCGAGAATCTGTTCCAGTCTGATACTTTGTTCATTATTTCATGTTCTACCCTTGCATCTTGACTTGTTTAAAAAAACTGAAGTGCACGGTTGTGGTGCTTGGGTATAAACAGAACCTCAGTTTGGGTAAGAAATGCTCCGTGTGCTGTCTGTGAAGATAGACATGGCTGTAGCTGACAAGCAACCGTTTTCAGACTTGAGGCAAACTTAGGTCCAAGTCTTTTTTCTTTCAAGGGTAATAGTTGAGGCTAATTTTATAGTTCTCCTCTAATACCCCTACTTAGTGCTATTGGCTAAGTTTGTCCTCCAGCCTACATATTTTCCCTTAGGTATTCCAGAAATTGCCCTGGAGCCCATACTGCAGGTGAAGCTGGGTGGTTACATGCCTTTTGCTCAGGGATTTCATCCATCAGCCTGCCCAAACTGCTGCCAGACAAGCCCGTGTTCCCACTGTCTGCGCCCACCACGTGCCGTGCTGCACCGGCTCCTCCCTGCCCTGGCTGGGTGGCTGTGAGGCTCGGCTTTCCCTTTGCATAAAACAGGTGTATATCCTTATTTACCTGCACAAAATGGTGTAATCTTAACTTGGCTTTAAACAAACAACTGGCACGAATTTCTAGGATTAAAATGTGTCACATCCAAATTTCGGCTTCTTTTCTGCTTCAACAGAGCTATAAAATACTATTGACCAAAGACGAACGGGCAGGTGGCATTGGAGGGCTTCTCTCAATTCATTCTCATTCCGTTTCTGTCTTTCAGACTCTTTTCTCTGGTCTTTTGTGTATTACTTTTTCATTCCCCGGTATAGGAGCCTAGCACAAAGGGCACTGTCTTTTCTCGAGCTTCTGTATACCAAACCCACAATCAGTTTACTAAAATGAATTGTATATGTTGTACAGAGGTAAGTGCACCAGAGAGACTTCTGTTGTGTTTGATGTAGTATGTTAAGTTTCTGCGCAATTTTAACATTTTTTTAAGCTATTGAACTCAGTTTACCCTTC
Source organism: Falco rusticolus (assembly GCF_015220075.1). Lineage (NCBI taxonomy): Eukaryota > Metazoa > Chordata > Aves > Falconiformes > Falconidae > Falco > Falco rusticolus. The sequence continues at coordinate 36,545,286 of NC_051196.1, read as the reverse complement.
TTGCTGCTTTTATTTCTATTTTCTGTCTACCTTTTGTTTTCTTTCATTTTCAGTGATCCACTGTGCCCGGTTGCTTTTGACACAGAATTTTCTTTGGACACATTTCTCCTACCTTTCATGCATTTAATTCTTTTTCCTTTTGCACTTTTCCATTGTTTCCCTACCTTGTCCTCATCATCTCCAGCTGGATGATCCTGAGGAATGAAGCAGTGAAACTGGATGAGATGCAACAGTGCAAAGGCCAAGTTCAAACACTGAAGCTTGAGGGCAAAAAAATTTCTGAAGTTAATGGCTTCTGGATTTCAAATGTTAGAAAGGGAAGAACTGGCTGTATTGATTACAGCGTGACCAAGAGTGATAATGTGATGCAGCTGTGAAAAAAGCAAATTCAGTCCCAGGGTTTATCAAGAGGAGTATTTGTAACAGAGCTATGAAAGCATTTATATTGTATGCAGATACTGGTGTTCATTTAGAGGATTGTGTCCAAATTTCATTGCCCATGTAGAACAAAAATGCATTTAAATTAAAATGGATGGCAGCAAAGAACCATAAAATCATTACAAAATGTCATTGCTTGAGATAACATACGATCTAGCAATGTCTCCCAGGATAGTGTCCTAGACACCCAATTTCTTTATACTCCACTTGACATGACTTCATGTGGAAGGTGGTGTGGGCCTTCATCCCCTCATACATGTTGATGACAAATATGAGAACATTTCATTTACATTTGTGATAAGCCTGAACATGATCAGGCAAAAGGATCTTGTTCTATGCCTAGAAACAATGCTTTAGCGTCAAATATTCTTGAATTTTTTAAGGATGCCTGAATACTAATACACTGTTATCACATCTAACTGCATGGTTTTAAAAGCACCTTACGAACATATACCATTCCCTCATTTCCTTGGTTGCATCAAACTGGTTTACTGTATTTTTGGTAAAAGTAAAATGAGCTACAGTGAAAATTGCTTCAAGCTTCCCTCTTAACTTTGAAAAAGGAAGGCATTTCTGAGAGTATCTGAGGCATGTTCCATCTCTAGTAAACTCAGTCATACTGACTTTGAGCTTTAGTCTTCTTGTGTCAGAATCCCAGAATCCCAGCACGGTCAGGTTGGAAGGCACCTCTGGAGACCATTTAGTTCAACCTCCTGCTGAAGCAGGTTCTCCTAGAGCAGGTTGCACAGGAGGAGATTCCAATTAGACCTCCTCCATTAGACTGGTGTCTAATGTTACCTGCTCCTTCGGTAAAGCAAGAATAACATAACAGTCATCCTTCAAGTCCTCAGGTCCCGGAGGACCTCGGTAACTGAATTCTGCAGGAGCACAGCTATCAAACACTGGGGGAACGGGGTGATCAAAGCCTGATGGAAGGCAGTCCTCAAATCCCAGAGCACTACAGTGCTCAGATGCTGCATGGGTGCTGTTCCTGAAGTTTTGGGCACATGCATTTCATTAACTGAAGCAGAAGGCTTTACAGTTTTCATGTTTTTGAGTACCTCATATATATATATAAAAAAAGCAGCAATATGAAACTGATGGCATCCTCTACAGTCTGTTCCTGTTAAGAATAGTCATAATTTGATCAATGGAAGAAAGCTGACGCTTTCCTTCATCTGTGTCTCATAACCATACACACAGATGCAGTTGCAAAAGTTGTATGGGCTGCATCGACCCTTGCTATGACCTGCAGCCGCTTGGGGCTGCTTGATGGCTAAAAACAATTAAAGACAAACGAGGCACACAGCCAATCCAAAAAGATTTGCAATGTGCAGGACTATGCAATGACACGCATAATTTGGCTTGTATATGTCTAAAAGCCCTGATTTACAGATGCTGTATGTGTTATTTTTGTAGAAATATATAAATGCAGTCATTTTTAATTCTCTGTGTGTGTACGTAGGGAAGGGGATAGCTCAGCACACTCTTTCAAACCACCCTGTGTTTATTTTTCTCTCTGCAGCTACACTTATCTATTACCCCCCCTGTAATTAGGCTGTATATCACACTGTTTAGACCAAAACCACTTGAGCTGGGATGGGTTGAAAAGGAAGAAAATAAATTTCCATCCTGAGGATGTTCAGCTGAGTCCACTGGGCCGTCATAGCTCAGATTTCAGGATGGCAAAAAGGGTGAGAATCACTCTTTATGGCAGCTAGAACCAAGACTCACTGGGGCTCAGAGATCAACTGTGTTTGGACTAAAAAGGAAGAGTCTGATTAGAAGAAAAACTTGTCCGTCACAGTCACTATAACTATAAATTACTTGCTTGCTCTTCCTTCTATCGCTCATTCGGAGCCACCCCTACCTGCTCAGGTGCTGCATTCTTTGCTCAGGATGGTCAGGACAACAAAAGAGGTTTGAATTACAGGAGAAAAGGTTGAGATGAGACATAGGGAAAATCTTTGCAACATTGAGGATAGGGAAGCACTGGAATAGCTTGCCTGGAGATAATTACTCAGTCTCCAAAGTCAGAGACATTTAGGAATGAATTAGACATATGTCTGTCAGTCAGCCTGCTATGCCACTTTTCATACTCAAAACTAACACAGATTAAAACCCCCCACCAAAGCCAGACAAAACTACACCTTCTTTAAAACTACCCAGTGTGATGGTGCCTATAAAGCAAATATGGATCTGCGTCCCAGTTGTCAGACACACATTAGATGCCACAACTGAGGATGGAGTGAATTTAAAAATTAAAAATAGAGTGTAATAACTGAAATACTTAGACACAACTAATGTCAAAAGAAGCAACTCTGAGTGATGGGAGTTGTTGTGCTGCTCAAGTGGAAAAGGCACAGAGAATCAATGATTTGTCTGGCTATTTGTAGTGATCAGTATGAACGATGAGGTGCTGGTGACTCGTCTCATGGACGCTGCCTTGTAACAGAGCCTACGACGGATTTAGAAGTGACTAGTAAACTGATGGTTTATAAGAGCTCTTGAGAAAGTAGCTAGAAGCCTCTAGCTTCTAAGAGTGGATAAACCGCGCTGCTAAATATCTAGGAGAGCGCAAAGCCGTAATGAAGCTACAGGCTCACAAAAGCAAACAAGGCTGCTGTGATCCATGGCCTGACTTCTTCCATGACAGGCTGCAGACCTTTCCTGGATTTCACTGCTTAATTCTTAATTAAACCAAGTGATAAAATGTCTGGTACTTTGTTACTCTAGATTTGTTTAGTTTCAGTTTCTAGGACCTGCATCCTTCTAAACCTTCCTCTTCACTGTGGAAAATGCTTTTGTTTTCATTTTTTTGCCCCTCCTGAGAGGTAGTTTCCTCATATTCTCCCAGCTCAGATGAACAGGCTCAGCCCATAGAATTACTAAGTATAAATTACTCTCCTCCCAATTCTTCAGTTATCTACATGGCTTTTCTGTTCAATTTTCTAATTTTTCATTAGGAGCAGAGGTAGTATTTCTTTAGTGACCTTGCTGATGCCAAATAATTTCCTTACTCCACTCTTTTTTTTACTCCACTCCACTAGTTATTTTTTAATCAAGTTCTCTATTTTCTGCTTCAGTTTTTTTCTAGGAACCGAGTCAAGCCAAAGCACATATAATGTCCTTATAGTCCAATTAGTCATTTAGGTTATTAGCAACTATCTAGCTATTCCATGTCTTATTGAGAATGAGCTTCCCACCCAGCTTCACCAGCTTAACAATTAGCACCTTCTTTAAACTGGTTGTCTAGCCTTCCCCAAAGGAGCAACTGATTCCACCAGTATGGGGTGAAACTGGGGTTGAGATTGGGTGGGCTGATCGATCCATTGATCAGTCAGTCAGCCTGATGATTATAGAAGGAATCCTGGATTCCTGCCTTAAGGACTACAGGGGGGAAGAGCACTCCTTTCCCAATGCTGAGTGTGCATCTCAGTTGTGAGAAGCTCCCTGTTCATCAGCCAGCATGTCACATGCTTGAAGGCAAGTTATTTAGACCAGTTGCTTTAAAAGAGCTCTGATGCTTCTTCTGATTGACTGATAGAAGGGAAAGTGTTTTTAATATCTGGATTTACTTCAGTAGTGAATATAATATTTTTTTCTTGAACCTTTCACTTTTTCTGTGTTGTTATTTCTGGTTTAAGTTCAAGTTGTGCTCTCATGTATGAGACGCATAGCATTGTTAGGGGGGTTTATTATTTCCAGTGCACTCTACAGGCTCTACTTGGAATTTGATCTGCCTGCCACAGATTATCATTTTGCTTCCTGTTTTTAAATGATTCTAATCTTCTTATTTATTTTTACTAACATCTTCAGGGACAGGACTCTGTTTGAAAATGTACTCCCACCTTTGTACTGGGATTTAGGGCATGTTATAAAGCATTCTTTAAGGGTTCTGGGCTGTCCCTCATCTTCTGCATGTTTAAGTCTTTCTCCTAGCTTGTTTGGGAGAAATATAATTCTTTCCAGCTTTATGGAACTGCCTCTAGGAGGATAAGTATGTTCTCAGAAGATGAGAAGCCAGTGAAGTGTCTGTCTTTGAAGACTGTAGGAAAGAGGAAGCCATGAAACTGTTGTTCCAAGTTCACTTTTCAGGGAAACAACTTGTCCTGGTTTCAAGCTGGGATAGCGTTAATTTTCTTCCTAGTAGCTGGCACAGTGCTGTGTTTTGCATTTAGGATGAGAATGATGCTGATAACACATTGATATTTTAGTTGTTGCTAATTGGTGTTTGTACTAAGTCAAGGACTCTTCTGCTCCTCGCCCACCCCACAGCCAGCAGGCTGGGGGCACCAGGAGCTGGGATGGGGCACGGCCGGGACAGCTGACCCCCACTGACCCCAGGGACACCCCAACCATGTGGCATCACGCAGCGCATAAACTGGGGGAAACTGGCTGGGGGCTGCCGCTCGGGAACTGGCTGGGCATCGCTGGCAGGTGATGAGAAACTGCACTGTACATCACTTGTATGTTCTAATTATTTTGTTATTATTATTATTTCTCCTTTGTTTTCTGTTCTATTAAGCTGTCTTTATCTCAGCCCGCGAATTTACTATTTTTTCCCTCAATTCTCTGCCCGTCCCACTGGCAGGGGGGAGTGAGTGAGTGGCTGTGTGGCATTTAGCTGCCTGCTGTGATAAACCACAACATAACTATAAGAAATACTTATCCAGGACACAATTATACAAAGTACTATCCTGTAAGAGCTTACATGCTGTTTTATTAAGAGGCATTACTTTTCTGGCACATCCTTCTGCTCTCTTCCTGTGCATGACTAGATACAGGCTTTACAGACAGGGGTGTGGGAGATCTCCCATTTGTATTCACTATCAAGCCTCTGTTGTCTTTGGTTGTATTCTGTTTATCCATTCAGGAAAAAAATGGCTTTTATGTCACAATCCAGACATCTAAGAGGTGAAGTTGTTGGTTTTTTTAGGAGGGTATGAGTTGTGAGATATTTGATCTGTGACTGGTGGAGGCTGATGGTGGATTAGCTTCAGAAATCCTTTGGGCAACAACAGTCCTTCTGGCAATGTGATAAATAAGATCAACAGCCGATTTATATCTGATGATAAAACCAAAATAACATCACGCTCTGGCTTTTGCTGCTGATTAATTTTAAGCAACTTGCTTGAAAGTCAGAGGACCGAGAGTTTCACAGAAGGTAATGGAACAGGGAGAGGTGCTGAGTGCCGTGCAATGCCTGCTTGTGGTGGATGGAAAACCAGGTGAGGAATAGGAGATGGAGCGTTGGCAAGGGTTCCTACTGTGCAGTACGTGCATGGAAGATGGGTACAGCTGTGGTTGTCAGACTTCCTGATCAGCCCAGGATGCTCTGAGGGACTGTTGGGGTCTCAAGCAATCAGCCGGGTCCGCAGCCTCGTCCCCGCTGCTGGTGCCTGAGGTTGGTGCTGGTGCTGCAGCTGTAACCTGGGCTCAGGCTGTGGGGGAGAGCTGGGAGGTGCCCCCTCAGGGACTCCCTGCTTCCCTCAGGTGCTGCAGAGGAGGCAGGAATTTCTCCTTAGCTGATGGCAGAAGGACCTGCAAAAGGGAGGCTTGAAGGGGCTATGGCTAAAGGGCTATATTTAAGAAAGAACGATAAATGCCTTTTATTTGTTTTCAATGTGGAATGGAACTTCTAAATATCCTACTCTTCTATTTGACATCGTAGACTAGAGGGTTCTGGCTCGTGTTAATCTTTGACTGGTAAGAAGCACAATTTCTGCTTGAAGGTGCCCGTTGCACATTGGTGACACACGCCAGCCTGGCACAGCTCAGAAGGTGCTGAATGAGGGGGAGGGCAGCCCCTTCTGGCGTGGCCACCGATGACTATGGGGAGAAATGGACGTTTCTGGACATTCCTTACACATGCAGGCAAGGTCGTGTTCTCCTGACTGCGGCATGGGCGAATAACGGTTGGAGCCATCAAAGCATGCAGCTACTTAATGCAAATTAATTTGTTGCACTTATATGCTCTTTTAGAAATTAGGAAATAGACAATAAGAAGATCGATTTGCATCGCCCTTGTCCATGTAGGAAAACCTATGACGTGGACATCGTGTACCATATGGAAGAAAGATGTCGGAGCAGTCTTGTGTATCTATGCAAGATCAGCAAGAGATCTGGGCTATCTCTACAAAGTGCTGCGAGGCACAGCTTTCTTCATGGAAGAAGGAAAAGCCATCTGTGGCCCATAAGTGGGAAATGAGGATGAAGACAAGTATCTGGGAGATGTTAATTGATAAACTACACATAGGAAAGCAACACACATTCTAAGAATGAAAAAGTTATGGACAAACATCTAAGAAGAAATGAATATTGTACATTCAGAGTGGGAAGTTTCTGCTGTTCTGGAAAACAGTGACTCAAAAGGGCTTGGGAGCTGTGGTGGAAATGAGCTCACGGTGTAACACGGTTGTCAAAAGTGCTAATGGAGTTCTTTAATGAGAAAATAGGACTAATGGAGGAAGAATGCTTATTTGGGATTGGTATGGCTATGTCTGGAGCATGCTCCAGGAACACCACTAACTGAGTGGAAAGAGTTGGGAGAAACCATTAAAATGACCGAAGGAATGGAAAAATATGTCTAAAAAGAGCTCTCAAAGATCAATCTCTTTAATACAAAAGAGAAGCTGTAGAGTCTCTCAGTTCCTGAATGTACTTGGCAGGGTTGGAGGCGGGATGTGATGACAGAAGGGTTTGCCAGCAAGATGACAAAAGCATAATGAGATGAAGTGACCAGAAGTAGAAGCCGGGTCTAAAAAATTTCCCAGATCTGAACTATTCTGGCTCTACTAACAGTTCTACTTTAGACCACCCAAAGGCTGATTCAGGTTTTCTACTACAGAAATTTTAAAAGAAAATAAATATTTCAGTAAGAAAAACAAATTCTAAGCAAAACTGCTGGAAATGACATGGTCTGTGTTACATGCTAACTAATGATTAGGTGTTCGGTTTTATTATGGTCTTCCAAATCCTGGAATCTGTGCCGGGAGGTGGCTGGTCACTTCAGCTAGGGCATGCTGGGGACACGCTTCTCACCCATCATCTGGGAGACAAATGCAGTAATTTCACAGTTTCCCTATCAATTTAACCTACCTCTCGATTTCCTTATTTTAAAGGGTATTGTTTCTTTTTTTTTTTTTTTTTTTCCTAAATCCTGAGATCTCTGAAGCCTCTTTAGCTCTAGGAAAATAAGTAAAATTTCTCTCCAGTGTCAGGCTTTGAGTCAGACCTACTACAGCCCGTTCTAAACCCTTAGAAAGCACATGCTGGAACAATGAGCTTTGAGTTTCAATCTGCAAACGATAAAAAGCTCAAGGTGAATCCCTATATAATATATACACAGATATTATTTAGGGGTATGCCTATATATTGAAAATATGTAGTGATGTACTAATTTTTTTCATGTGTTGTGTCCCCTGAAATGCAAAGCTTATTGCTTTCAGATGATCTGTGCGACATTGCTGCCATTTCATGTTTTTTAAAAACAAAACAAAAAAAGAAAGAAAGATAGATGGGAAATAAGTCTTTGTAGATTCTATATGGCTCGGGCTCAGAAAAGTGTCAGTACAGATTCTTTCTAACTCATGTTTTTAGTTGATCACAGGAGTGAACTAGATCTGCTCAGCCCAGAGCTTTGTCATTTTATCGCATGTAACAACTGATGATTCTCTGTGGGCCATCATGGCCGGTTCCCCACAGTGGGATCAGTCACCTTTATGGTTTTTTCCTTTAAGCAAACATATTACAGCCACCAAGAAACAGGGGTGCTGTTCCCAGGCGCAGCCTTCCCGGGGGTTCCCCTGGCAGAAGGTACCTGCTGCGGCCCCAGCAGCGCTCCCTGTCCTGGCTGGCCCCGCGATGCTGCAGGGATGCCTGGTTGGGGCACCTGGAGAAGGACCTGGCAAAGCCCAGTGCCACATGTGCTCCACAGGAAGGGCAGGCGCGCTTGTGTGTGTCCGCTCGGGCCAGGCTTTGTTTGTAACTGGGATACTGCTATTGACAGGCTGAACACATACTTCATACTTTGCTAAACAAAATTATCGCGTTGAATGGATTTGAAATGCTGAATTAAATGCTATTATGTCTTCCTAGTTATTTGTAGGTGGGAATGCATCACAGATATTTTTCATGGCATGAGCATTTCAAAATGCAGAGGGGAAAAAAGTCTAGTGAGTTGCTTCCCGAGTAGAGCACTGGTCAGTGCTGCCTTCTACTTCCTTGTAACTTTAATTAAATATACTTCTTTGAAGACTAAATAAAATTTGAATGACCCACGTGAAAAAAGATTGAAGAGAAATAGTGTGATTTGAAAAACAAATTTCACAAGCAAATGCTATGCAAGAAGTCAGTGGGCTTTTTTCATTAAATTTGCTGGTTTTAGAAATGTTGTTAAAAAGTAACAACGTTATGCAATATTTCTTCCGTGCAACTATGTATGCCACATGAGTGTGGGCACTTAATTAATGAGGAGTTAACTATCTAGTCAATGTTTTTAGTGGGTCTTTATTCTGCAAAATACTGGAGGCTAATTCCTGTGTGTAGCTCTGCTTGTGAGTCCACTTGTGCATCACAAGCTAAAGGGAATACTAAAGATGCAAACCTGTAATGAAGCTGGCAAAATTCTTCTGCAGTTTTCATTGAACTGTTTTTTTCCATGTACAAGAAAAATCAGATTTCCCCCCTCCCAAGTTATCTTCCCTATCTGTGATCACTTGTGTATTTTTTGCATTTGGGTTGGAATGTTTGTGAAAGCTTTCTGAGCCTGCTTCAGCAGAGGAAAAAAAAATTTATTCTGTGAAAAGTTCTGCAAAAAGATGCACAGGGAAGTGCAGGTTTGATATTTGGAAAGCTGAACCGGAGATGTGTTCTTAAAAAAAACAAACAAAAAAACCAAACCCCACAAAAACCCAAAAAATCAAGGCAAAAAAAAGCCCAAAGCAACACAAACCATAAAAGTTGTACATTTCCCACCCCCAGCCGCCCCCCCCCCCCCCAGCTTCAAAAGACCTTATTTTAGAGAGACTGTGACTAAACCAGCCCAAAATGTAGGCTGGAGAGACTTCAAACTATTGAAATAAAATGTACATAACCTTGGGGGGGGGGGGGGGGGGCAGATCTACAGTCAAATAATACCTCTCGAGAGCCCTTCCTGCCTCCATCAGAAATGTTTCTGGTATTAAGAGGATAGCCCACAAACTGTGAAATGCCAGAAAGCAGCAAAGGCACATTTGAACACAACGAACTACACTTTTCTTTCATCATATAGCTGAAAGTCAAAAGAAAGAGAGCTGTATAATATACAAGGAGAAATAAAGTAGGGGAAAAAAATGTAGATGAGAATGTAGGGGGGAGAAAAAGATGAGAATGTGGAAAGCAGTAAGAAATGCATCTGTTTAAGAAAATCACAAATGTAATAAAATGAACAATGTTACTGTTTGTTTTCTAGTGACTGCAGTCATGATAAAGTTGATAAAACACTGTAGGAATTCAGGGTGGAAGAAAAATGTTGGTATTGCAAATGGCAATTACAAATTATCTTTACATTTCGTATCTTGTTAACTCTGTAAAGCAACTGTTGCTTGCTAAACTTGCACAAAATTATACAATATTATGAATACTAATGGAGGATTAGACACTTGGGATATCTGTAGTGTAAAGTTACCTTTTTGTGACATGCTAGAGAGAGAACTTACAGGGCAAATTAGTAAAAGAATTACAGTCCAAAGTTTGAAGAGAAATATTACCACTCCCAAAACAAATCAATTCTAAACCGTTAAAATCTTTCAGGAGTTACAAAAGTTTCAGCAAGATAAAGTTTTTTTCTATTTCAATATTATATAGTAATTTTATTTACCTCACTTGGATGGGGAAACAAAATAATTTAGCCAGCCAAATAAAGCAGTGTAAAAATACAGCATAGGAAATATACTTTGTTAACATTAAAATCACACAATAGTGTATAGAGATAATACAACATTTAAAATAACATCAGAAAAAACTTAGATACAAGTAGACTAGACTAAAGAGCAAGATTTGCAACAAAAAATTGAAGAGCCAGATACATCAAACAGAATCAGAACAATCTAAATCACTGGCAGCACTGAAAAAAGTGTTTGAAGTTGAGCAGAAAACTGGAGCAAATAAATGCAGAAGAGCAAAAAGGTAAAATATCAAAGTTCAGAGAATTTTAAAACTTTACTGCGTCCCAGACAGTGAGATAGCTTTGCAGGACTGAGTAGAGTGTAAAGGAGGACAAATATCTCCAGTGCCATGGAGCAGTAAAACACAATATTTTAAGTCCAAGCAACACATTGGAAGTTAAATGCCCTGTAGAAGAGGTTAAATATTTAGGTCCTACCGAAACAGCAAGCTGTTGTCCTATTCATCAGGCCCTAATGAAAATCAATGCAGCTGGTCTCCCTTGTTATGCTGATCTTCAGAGAACATAGGCAAAGCTTTTGGAGTTGTTTGTACTCCCATTTGACTGCAGTGCAGCCTGCTTTTAAATATCACCTCCTCCCGAAAGCAATGAAGAAGCATGTACTAAGTTTTAGCTGACAAAATTATGACTAGGATAGACAGTCTATTCTTTTCTACTTGAATTTCTGCTTTTTCTCACTCCTTTCTTTTTATTTTCTTTTTTTTTTTTTTTTTGCTTTCACTGTTTCACTCTGAAAAAAACTGGTGGAAAGTTGACCCTCAGCCCCTCCTTTTTCTCCCCGTTTGAAAGCCACAGGGAGAGTCCTGATCCAGCAGTCCTCAGGCAGGGATGTTTTCAGCTGATAGCAGTGAGATTCTTCTGCCACTCAGGTAGAAAAACATAGATCAGAGGGAAACAACTGAAAAGACCTGCTGATTAAAAAAAATAATCTGTTGTGCTCTTTAATAGTTGTTTAAGGCTTGTTACTGCAAGTTCCCCTACCTGACTGGCTCACTCCCTGGAAAAATTATTCTAACTGCTGGAAATGTGCCCAAGCAGCTCCCCAGGCATGAGAATAGCGGAGTTTTTAATCTCTTAACTGTGCCCCAATGAGGTAATTTTGCAGCGTAACTAAACGTAAGGACTTAGGGGAGGAGAGTCTTTGTTCTAAGCTTGATAACTGCAGGTATGAGGCCCAGATGAGTTAACCAGAAGGTGGACACAATTATTCAAAACACTTCAAATGTCCTCTTATAATTTCAAGGGTTTAATTATACATTTCAGTGGTATGTTAATATTTTTTGTTCACTATTTTACAACCATGTGCGTGTCATGTGTGCCATGAGGGGTTTTTTTATGCCTACGTAGTTAAGTTCTGTGCGGGGTGTTAGATAGAAATGAGTAGTTGTGAAGCTATTGAGCCACTGACAAGACGGCTTGTGTTTGCAGCCTAGGGCACCGAGAGTTTCAGATTGGAATAAATGTCAAAGCATGAGTGGGTTTTTGGAAGCTGGATAATCAAACTTGATTTAACAGCCTCAGGAGTATTTGTATAAAATAGGTGATGGAGGGGGGAAAGGCCCCGGTATGAAATAAAACTGCAGCCCCTTTGCATTTCTCCATAATTAACAGGTCTGGTTTTATACAGTTTTTCAGTGTTCCCTTAGATTCTCATCAGGACTGTTCCTGTGTTGGAAAAAATACCTCTTTTGGGAGGTCTTTGTGTTACTTTTTTTTTCTTTTTTTTTTTTTTTTTCCTCAGCAGGCCTCCCAAAATGGGGAGGTTAGGGTGAGGAAGATGATACTGGGGTAACACAAGCTGACTTTACAGAACTTGAAACATTTGCAAAAAAAACCGTGGGGACATGAGAATTTCTGCTTTGGAGTTGGAACCGCTCCTCACAACCAACATAATGGAAATTTTTGTAAACATCAGAAGTTTAAAAATTATTTTTTTTCTACCACTTCTGCTTTAAGGCACTAACAGATTGTGAAGTTGCTTTTCTTTTTTTTTTTCTCTTTTGAATGCTGGCTAGAACGCAGCATACTTTTTGCCCTCTCTGAAAAGTGTTTCAGTGTCCATCTATTTAATCACAGATTTCTTCTGAGAGGGAGCTAAGACACTGCAGACTGTTTCTTTTTAGTAAATTATCCCAGCCCTTCACTGATTGCAGACATTTATTTCCTTGGTTTAAAATACTGTGCTCTTGTGATTGTCCTGAATAGCTGTCATGACTGATCTCCCAGGAAACTCCTGTTGCGAGCAGTATTGTATGTATATTCTGTGAGGAGGGTGATTTGATTTTATTTTATTTCCTCTCTCCGTTAAAAACTATTCTCTCCACTTTTTTGTACTGGGGTTTTACTTTTCCAGTGTTACAGCTTCAGTTCCCTTCTTCCATAGTGAAACAGAACAATGAACAGACCATGGCCGTGCACTTTAAAAGAGGATTTGGTACAAATATGAACAGTAAAGACTCCAAGGAGGCGACAAGCACGTAACTATGGCCTTTAAGTAAGTAGGTAATCTATTAAAGTAAGGGAGATTATTCAAATGCTTAGAAATGACCATGGGCTTGTATGTTTTCCTGATTCAAGGTCAATTTTTTGTAGACATTAAGTCTAAAGTAGTTTTATTTAAGTCATAATGCAACAATTCCAGATATAAGTGGAGCTGATTAGAACTGGAGGATGAAATCAGACCAAAAATCAGCTTTTCACATCAGACTTGTATAACCGTATCATATGGCTATGGAAATGCAATGCCAAGGAGTGTTAGCACTGCAGTAAACTGATGGCACTAATGTGGACTTTGATCATTTAAATTAAAACCCACTAGGGTGAAAAAGGGCTGTTAACATCTTTTTGCTTCAAACTGAATAACTTTTTAAATCAAAGAAAACCTTCTGCACCCAAGATGTCTCTTTTTTGCTAGAAAATTTAAAGGAATGTGTTTGTCCTTTCTCTGCCCTGCTATTGTCAAATGAAAATTTCTAAGTGCTGTCAAAGATGTAGTAATTAAGAATGTAGTATTTACATCACCACACGAAAAAAAACTAACTAAACTCCACATGTGTAATGCTCTTGGAATGTTCATTACTAAGATCTGTGGCAGTAACAGTGAAAAGATGAGATCAAGAGATGAGTTTTTAACGTAAAACTGGCTGTTTGCAGCCAAGCCTTAGTGCTTTGCAAGCCAGTGGGAATATGCAAGGGCTCAGCCAGGTGACACCCAGGTAATTAGCTATTTGTTGAGTGTGCATAATGATGTTAGGTAAGGCTGGAATACCTGGGGCAGTCTTACATGCACAGCCCGTTTTGCTTGTAATCCTCTGACCAGCTGGTTTCCCTCTTTGATTTGAAATGTGCGTAGAAGACCTTACCTAAATCTTGTGACAGCAATTTAAGGAACTAAATTAAGGAACAACTAAACAGGTTGCTCACCTGTTGTTATGGACACACGTGGCAGAGACTGAAAGGTTTTCAGAAACTCTCGCGTCTGGTGTTAATATATGAGCAAAATTATGTGACAATATCTGGGGATTTCTGTTCCTACTAAAGGAAACGCACAGTGCTTAGCATCTTTGTACACGCTTAGCATTTGATTTATATGAAATATAAATATTATACAATTAATATAGCCTGTGTAATTAATATATTAAGTATATATTACAGAATATATAAAATACATATTAATATGTAATAATAAATATATGTAAGTATATAAATTAAATGCTTAGCATTTGATTTATAAACCAAAAAGCATCCAAGGCATTAGCTTGGATCCTGGAGCACTCTGGGATTACCGCCAACAGAATTCCCACAGGATGGGAAGGTATGTCCAGCAACCAGAAATGTGGGGGTGGAAAATGAATCTTCTGTGAGTTACCTGAACGAGCTTGAGAAGCAAAGCTTAAGGGATCAGATGGAGATGAACACAATGAGCAAAACAGCTGCGTGATGTTCTGAGCAGCTTCTCAGAGCGGCTCTGAGAAGAAACCTAGATCGGTGGGAGGAGGGCAGGCTTGCCGGAGCAATCACATGTTTCCAAGGCTTTGAATGGACAGACGTTTTTCCCTCATCCTCTGCTCGAGTTCTTCACTTTTGTTGGGTGATAAATATGGGGTGGCACACTTAGTAGTAGAACTGGTTGAATTTTAGAGGGCTGAAATGTTCTCCATTGTTAAAATTGACATTTACCACATGAAAATCTTTAACAGTAACCAAATTTTCCAACTGAAAGAATTTAAATTATAAAACTTTATGTGCTGATATCTGCAGGGGAATTTTCAGCATCAGCAATTTCCTTTCTTTTGAAATGCTGTTCTTATTCAATTTCAGAAGCTTAAGTTCAAAATATTCTGATTTTATGTTTTTTTCCATTTGAAATGAAAATTAGATTTCTTTTGTGGGGAAATTTTTCACTAAGCTTTTTTTCAGACACTGCTGTTATCTGAATTAGTGCCAAATTCTGCTCTTAGCTTCTATTCATCCTTGGGGCACCAGATTTACATCGTGTTATATTGCAGGCATTTATGGGATGTAATTAATTTTTTCATTTAAAAAGAAAGAAATCCAAGGGATTTGTTCTGTGCTGCTTTGAAATGAACTCAGCTGTCACTCTGGAGCATGGTTTAGGTTGTCAGACAAGATGCAGGAAGCCTGGCTTGCATTCACGGTCCCAGCATATGTAACCTCGTGAAAATGTGGTGTGGGTGCGTATTGGTGTCTTCTCTTCTCTGTTTCAATCTCAGTCACTGTTTCATTTTCTCCCTGTTTGACTGGTTATATTTTCTATTTTTGTATGTTTACACAAAAAAAAAAAAAAAAAAAAAAAGTATTGCCTTTCCTTCTTCCCCTTATTTCTTCCTTCTTTCCATAGTTGGCACCATCTTGGCTTTTCTTCTTCTCCTGTGCTGTCTCAGACTCTTCTATGACATTTGTCTTTTCCACACTTCATTTTCTGACTGTTTCGTTTCCTCTCTCCGATATGTTTCCAGGCTCTCTTTTTCTGTCTTTCCTTTACACCTTATAATTTATTTTTATTATCCATGCTTTTTGCTCTCTGTCACTTCCCCCCATTTTGTCATCCTCTCCCATCCTCCTCGTAATTTCTCCTGGCTCCCTCACCATACCCTTCATCACTGTTTGTTACTCCCAACGTACCACAGCGTGACACCCAGACTCTTCCATGCCTGCTGCTACCCGCACCTGCGTCCCTCCTCATGTGCTTATCTCCCCTGTAGCGCTGTTAGTTGTGTTAGGATGGTGATGAGACAAGGAGGTTTTTTCCTGTTCCTGTAGGGATCTGGATACGCATGTGGTTTGTTTGCCATTCAGGCAAGGATCTGTGTGCATACCTCATCTGCAAAGGCCATTGAATAGTCTGCTGGATAGTTACAGATCATACTTTTTAACTGCCTCACACTACTTTGTAATAGCATTGAGGTCTTTCAGGGGTAAATGAGACCAGAACTCCTCTTGGCAATGGCTCTTTGATTTGCAGTTATGTTTTGCGTGACAGAAAGCAGCTTGATCCATCCTGGTTTTCCACATTTATATGGGGCAAGAATGTAACAATTCCCATTTATTGGAATATATTTTTTCTCAGTTGCAAATGCTTTCATCAGGAAACCATTGCTATTCTGAACACCTTTGCACCTTGGCTTAAGGTGTATTTTCTAAGGATGAATAGAAAGTTAGCCTAAATAAAAGTGCTGTTATTTACAAGACTGTCACCAGTTTGAGTAGGAAGAGGTTCTCTGCTCTGTGACATGTTAGTATGGACAGGTAATCTAAAGGTAGCTGCGGGAAGGACAGTCTGAAGGGACAGCACAAAGGACTGCACATGACCGTGATGCTCGCTCTTCAGAGGAGGAATAACGCACATCTTGGGCAGCGGTGCAGTGTGCAGACAGGACACCCTGCCTGAGCAAAATCAGGTTTCTGTGTTGCCGTACTTTAAAGACTCAGAGCTGTAGAGGAATGAAGGCAGGTTAATGAACATTGATAATGTACAGCTGTGGGCTGGCTTCAGGAGCGGTGGGTTGGCTGATGTAGATCAGGTGCAGCTGTGGCGCTTCTGTAAGAAGTTGGGCAGCCGAGAGAGGGAGAGGAGGAAGAAACAGAGAGAGAGAGAGAGTGAGTATATGTGCGCTTGCGCCCTGGATGAGGAGAAGGCAGCAGAGGGACTGGTCTGAAGAGTATGCTGGTGTAAGAGTAAAATACCTTGTTGCAGCTGGCTAGTTTGGAGAGTGCTGCGACAAGAAGCTTTCTGAATCAATTTAAGACATGTCTAGTTAGATATTTTCTGATCAGAAGTTTTTATAGTTTTCAGCTACAGTGTGATCTGGGAATGCAACTGTGAAATAACTAGCAACTAACAAAAATGTTTTAATAGAAGGAACATCAAAGTGGAAATTCACAGCTTATATAATTAGTATTTTAAAATGGAATAGATTATTATAGGCAAATATATCCTTATCTATACATGACAAAATGATAAAAGTAATTAAAAATAGAGTAATGAAGTGCCTGAAACATCATGATAGGATAAGGCTTGAACAAAACAATTGGCCATGAAAGAGTTTCTTTGCAGAAGAGCTATCATCTCTCAGTGAGGCTTCTCATTCCCTTACATACGAGGTCCTGATTCTTCCTGAGAACTGATCACTTGGTTGAACAGATTATATCTGATCTGGTTCTTGTCTTTTTATGGGAATAGATATAACAAAAATCTCAGAAATACCACGTTTTTGCACACCTGGCTTTGCAAAAATTAGTGGGAAGCAGTTTAAAATTATTACATCTCTTGCTGCTGGTTCTGTGGAGTTGGGCTGCTATAAAATTAGATTTTTCTTTTTTCTGTAATAATTAATGGAAGAGATGGGTATATTTGGAGAACATTTGGAAAAACCTTAGAATTTGGAGAAGTGACACGTGAATGATGCAAGTGAAATCAATCTGATTAATGCTTTTGAATAAAAGATTGTGAATAGTCGCATTGCATTTTGGTAAAACCATGCTACATCTTTCCAGAAGAATGTCTTTTTTTTTAGGCTTGAGATGTCTAATATTTAATGGTTTATCTTCAAATCTGAGAAATAAAGAATGTTACTTCACTGGAAGCAATCACAAGGTGTAAAATCCCCCCACGCTAGAGGTTAGTACTAGATTTACCATTGTTTACACAACGTGAACCCGCCATGCTGCCTTTTTCTGCTGCCACACTGATGTGCTGTGCTGCCGTTGCTATTACTGTGGCGTGGCGTGTTCCTTCTCGATGCTGGGAAATTCCTAATGGAGGTTGTCTTTCACACTAATGATCTAAACCCTTTCAGCAAGGTTTGACCTTATTTCTTTACTTGCCCTAATTTTCAGAACATTGTGGCCAATACGAGATATGACTTTGTTTTGCAATTTAAATACTTTATTTCTCAGAGAAGAGCAATATAGAGAGTATGTTGATCATAGAAATATTGAAAATGTCAAAGCTTTTGGACAGGAACAATACCAGGCAAAAGATTAATTAAAAAACTTAAAAAATAATCCATACCATCTTTCATTATGTTTATTTAATAATGGCAACCACCCATGAACAGTTAATCCTAACGTTTTTGGTTTTCTTTCACACTTAATCAGGAAGGAGTTTAACTGAAGGCTAAATATTTCAAATTTGGGGTATAAACTTACCTGGTTTGCTCCTGCTTTCATAGAAACAAGCGGTAACACTTTAGATGATATGTCCTTAGTTATAAGTTTCTTTTCTTGCCTGAAAAATAAAGACAGCAAAGGCAAACCAGGTAGAGCATTAGGAATAATGCCAGGAAGAAGGGAGAGTGATGTAAATGTGAAGGTGGCAGCCCTGCGTTAATTACTGCCAGCAGTACGTTCTAGATATGCTACTTGTCGCATCTGTTTCAGCTTGGATCACGTGCGTCTGTGATAGGTTTTCAGGACTTTAAGTTGTAAATGTTTTTAGGGAAGGGATTTTCATTACTCTTTGAAGTACCTGCTGTATTTCTGATCACTGCAAAACTAATATATGGTGCATCACTGTGCCTCAATATGTCAAATCTATGCACTACATACATACACTCTCCTACGTAAAATGAGGTTTGGGAGGTGCTTTGATATTTACATTAAATTCTTACATTCTTTGCATTTTAAATTATAGGCTTTAATGACAGTCATGACCAACCTATGAAAGGAAAAATAATATTAAATAGCTAATTCGCGTTCTACATCCACAGCTTGCTTGGCCATGTTACAGTCATAAAAATTTTCACACCTTAGTGATTTACTGTGCTTTGAGGGATGTATCTAAGCACTCAAACAACCTGTGCTGTTGATGTCCTAAATAAATTTTAATTGTTCTACAGCATCTACTTTCTCACTAAGCACAGAAAAGGCTTTACAGTACCCCATAATATTCAATTAACATTCCTACATTCCTGTCTGTTGGAACAACGTTTTGTATCAGTTCTCAGCTGTGCTGCTGACTGGTTTAGGATAAATGGTATGTTTTTTGTTGCAAAGGAGTTTGAAAGGGAGGGAAAAAAATCCCTCACAAAACCAGCATTACAATATTTTTTTCTTCCCTTTTATTTTTTTTTCTCCCACTTAAAATTTAAATCTACTGGAAATGAAGACTATTGATCTAACTGCCCTACAAAAAATTCTCTGAGCTTGTCATCCTTGTTCAACAAATGGAGTGAATGTTTTCAGAAACTTGCCAGAATTAATCTTAAATTGTAAAGCTTCTTTAGTGTTTGTGCAAAAGCCACAAAACTGTGTGCACGTGATGTCAAGCTTCACATTTAAAGACCTGTTCATTAAATTCTTCAAATATTCAGAACTCCCACCTTCTTCTTTTCTATACAAGAAAGGCCACAGATATCTGATCCTTGTTAATACCATTAGTGTCTTTACAGGTTTCAAAATTATATGCACATCATAAAATCTTGTATAGGTCTGAATGTGCACAACGTAGAATGTTTATAAGAGTTGCTGGTAAAGGTAGAGGTTAACAAAAAGTGTTGGAAGCAGCTTAGAAAAAGATCTAGCATTCAATGAATTCACTCCTGAAACAGCAAACAAGTTTTAACTTGCCACAATGAAGAAACTACTTTTCCCCCTATAATATCGAGAATTTGAGGCCAGTATGAGACAAAACTCTAAAAGCAGTAAAAGTATGTTTCACATCAAAAGATATTTTTAAGTCTTAACTGTCCAGTTTCTAAAGGCAAACTGGTAATATAAAATGCAGAAGGAAAACATTATCTTGCCCATAAAGGAAAGTTGCACAAAGCAATATTTTAACTACAATTTGTCTCCTTTTTTAATATAGTTATCTTTTATTTCGCAAAAACTGGTAAGTAGTTATTGCTCTTCATGTTTCAACTGATCGGTGCTGCTATTTTTATAGTAAATGGTATCTATTTATGCATGCATATAAGCAGAGTATCTAAAGCATAGATTTCTCCAATGCCTGTATTTTCGTTTTATCTTGCTAAACAAAACTGTATCACACCTACAGTTCTCGCTGGAACTATATCTTCCTAAATATTTTGCTGCAACTTAGGAAAACGGTAAAAAAAGAAATTTATTTCTGAATAAAAGCAAAAGATCCTGTTAAATAACAAATAACTTACTCACCCTTGTCATGTAGCTGAGGAGAATGTACTTTCAGCCAGATTTGAAAACCGTAGCTGAAGCGCTGTACATTGACTGGCAATCCTGGCTTTTCTCATTGCTAGAAATTTCACTGCAACTCAAGTGAAGTTAATCCTGCTGAGTCCTTTGATTTATCTAGAGCTTCCTAAGTAACTCAGGTTTTAAGGCTTTTCTATGGATTTATTTTTCTTAAAAATAACACTCTGAGGAAGAGGTGACTAAAAGCTGCTGTAGCATTAAGGCACCCTGGCATTGTAGGATCAGCCTGAGGGCAGCAAGAAACAGCAGAATATGCTCAATACGTTTTGTCCAGCCGCGTTAGAAACGAATCTCCAAGTGCATTCACCACGTACCTTTCTTACAGGCCTTCTGCTGTCTGTGTCTTTAATGTTCTGGTCCTGCTTCCTTCTCATACAGACCAGAAGTTAACCTTCAACCAGTGAATTAAAGATGTGAGGTCTTGCTTATATATAATATCCAAGACAGATCGGCAGGGGTGGTACTTTGAAAGGGTTATAATTTTTTTTTCCTCCCTCTCCAACGCAATGTCAAATGGGACTTACAGCTGTGGGCCCGCGTGGGCCTTGTGCTTACGCAGTAAAAGCTGATGTGCCAGGTACGTGAGACACAGGAGACCCCGTGTGCGGTTCTAGAGGAGCAAAGCGCTGATAACAGTTTAGTTTTTCTGTGTACAGTCCTGTTTCTACAACTGTAACCTGCTCATTCCTCATTGTGCACCTTTGGTATTGGCAATTATTAAAAGGTAAAAGCAAAGGCCTGAAGGCTATACTCAGTACTGTCCTGACAGCAGGTTACTTCCACAGACCCATCGTAGGGGGAGGCCTATTGCTTTGGTACCCGCCTTTCTGGAGGCGTGAAAAGGCAGAATGTTTGGTCTAACGGGGCTTCCAGGTTTTCCAAAACCCCTCAAAACCTAGGTTTAGCTAACCAGCTGTCTCCCCTCCTCCTGAGGCATGAGGTCTCATGGCCTCCAGAGCCAGAGTCCCCTTTTCACCACACAACGGTGAGCAACGGCAATGGAACCTTTGAGCATCCAGGGCTATAGTCAAGCCATGGAGCACTGGGTTTCTGCCACATGAGTGGGGGTTTAAAAAAGGTCAGTGAGTTTCAGGGGACTGTAAAGAAGGCAAATGCCTCTTGCTGCCCCTTTTGCTGGGTTCCCTGGCCAGGAGGTTCTGATTTAGCCCTGGTGCTCCTCCACCTCGGATGACATTGGCCAGTAGTACAGTGTGCAGCTGCTTCTCTTTTGCCCCCTTCTACAGTTGGAAACCTCTTTCTCCCCCAACAGAAGAGTGTTTCCCTCCCTCCTGCTCCCAGGGCACACACAGATACCATATGTGCTGCAGCTCCGCCAGCAAATTGCTCAGGAAACACAGGAACACTGGCTGTTAGGGAGGGAGGAGGGAGAGCGCAGCCTGGACCTAGCTGCTCCTCTTTTCCCACTCCTAGAGCAGGGGAGCCTGCTCTGGTAGCATGTCATGGCCTGCAGGCAGGTGTGTCAGGGTCAAGCACTGCAGACAAGGGTCTGACCTGGCCATGTGGAGTAGCCGGGTGAGCTGCGAGGTTATGGCAATGGACACCCAGCTGTGCGGGGCCTGGCTGCAATGTGTGGTGGGTGTCGTGCTGCTGCGGTGGTGGTGCGTCACCCGTCCTTCCATGGAAAGTGTTGTCAGCTGTGTGCTCTACAGCGACTGTGTCCTGAGCCGGGGCTGTGCCTGGGCACGGCTGACTGTGGGCTTCAGGGATGAGGCCAAAAGCCTCTTGAGTTGGGGAGCCTGTGGAAGAGCCCACGGCTGTTTGTACAGACTGATTCTTCAGGTGTTCAGATTGTACAAGCCATGCTCACGTAAAAGGGTGCAGATAATGCTACAGGAATTGTACTCCTTTCTCCCTTTGTCTTCTCCTCCTTGGTCATCGTCCTCAATGTGTGAGCCAAGGGCTGGGAGGAAATGCTGCTCTTCACAGCGGCCAAATGGATCTTGTATTGATGAAATCAAGGGGATGATGCCAGGACAAGGGGAGAGGAAGAAGTCTGGAGCTACAGCATCCAAACAGATTCCTGCTTCCCTGGTGGCTGGGGATGGCATCTCAGTGAAGTGAGTCCTGCTTCTGCAAGACCTGCTTGGCTGATGGTCCATCTGCCTCTGCTGACGGGGCTTGGGGTAGGTTCTGCTCTTACACTGCCCTTTCTGCAGCTCTGCCTTTCTCAAGTGTACAGTTATTTAAATGAATGGAAATTTTTGTTAAGCAATTACTAAGCGTGAATAAGCATTGTACAGTCTTAAAAACCTTTTCCTCATTTTAACTGCACGTAAAACTTGTTGATTTTTGTTTTAGCTAGGGGCATGACAGCAGGACTGGGCTGAAAGCACCGCACATGGAGAGCTGGGCTTTTTCACAGTCCAGAACGTACCACACAGGCTGCGAGAGCATGTCAGTGGATGCTAAGTGTGGGGACTGGAATTACACATGTAAGCAATCTATTCATTCAAGTTTTCCCAAGAAGAAAATAAGAAAACAGAACAACTTGAAGCAGATAAACACTTAAAGTTTGGAACCTTAATAAGATGGTGGAATAACGTTTTGGACATTATTTCAGTAAGGAGAAATTTCTGGGGTCTTTTTCTTAAGGTTTAGGGCAGTGCAGGCTCTTGGACATATGATTCTCAACAGCTGGAAGTAAGGCTCGCAGCAGAAGAAAATGTTCTCTGTTATCTAGTTACAAAATTTTTTGGAACAACTTTTGTTAAAAGCTGTTCAGACGGAGAACCAAGAACAGATAACACTGAATTTACACTTTAACTGGAGTTTAATTTGGAAATGCAACAATGTAAAATCCTCATTTCATTTCTAAGGGAAACAGTGTAATTTTTCTTCCATTTCAGCATTATCCCTGCTTTTTGCTTTTGTTTTAGTTTATCTGGTTTGTGTCGGGCTGAACCTGGCCTAATGTATGGCCAGCATATAGCCTTGCCAGAGCCAGTTGGAGCCTCCTTACAGTTGCCTGAAACCTCATTTGTTTTAGCTTCCTGTGACAGTGATTACACAGGGAATCTCCCCTAGGGAATTTGGTTGTATATTTACAAAACGTGCGTCTTAAGTTGTATACTAGAAGAAAATTAAGCTGAGAAGGGCACTGTCATGATTTTGTCACTGAGGCAATTTTAAGCAAAATCTCATTTATTTTTTTTTTCTAAAGTGTTTTAATTCTGACTGTATTAAGATGCAGTCTCACTTCCCTCCACAAGCTATATTTTTTTACCACCCCCTTTCACACAACGTAATTATATTGTTTAATTTTTCTGTTTGCCTAGAAGTAATAATTTTAGTATTGAGTAAAAATATTTAATTTTGAGGGCCAGGTCTTCAGGTGATGGAAGTTAATAGGTCCAAATGCAGTTGACATTTTAAACCATCTGTAAATTTTTACCTCAAGGTTCTTTGTAGCTGGTGCAGAAACTCCTAATCCTCCCAGTTTGAAAAGTCTCACTGCAAATGGGCTCAGAGGACCAGCTTTGAAACAAGAAAAGACTAAGTCTGAAACAAAAATGTCTTTTTTTTTCTTCTTTTTTTTCAGGATGACCTAGTTAACTCCACAACCCTATCAAGATCTCCAAGAAAGTTTTTGCCTTTGTGCTTATGTGAAGACTAAATGGTAAAATCTTTATGGCCAGGACACCCTATGTTGCCTATCTTTTTGAACAGTTCTTCTGGTATTTACCATCTTTGCCTAGCTTTCTTTTTAATTAGGGTGGGATCACTAAGATAAAAAATAATGTCTGAATAAAACATACCAGAAATCTTGCTGAGAATTATGCATATTGCATAGGAAAAAAGCAGCATAGCAGAGGAAACTTCAGTGCCTTCTCCTTGAACACCTTTAGCAGTTTGTTTCAGGACCCATTGTAGCTCCTGTTGGGGGGTGTGTGTGTGTATATTTCCTCTCGACACTGTAGAAGAAAAATCCTTTTTGAGTAATTTCTGCCTTCACAAGCCTGTGATATGAAGGTGTGTGTATTAGTCCGGTTGCCTGACACTACAGCTGGATTCTGGGCACTCGAGGTGAGTTCTGCAAGGTGGAAGGGCACCGTCTGGGTGAAGACACAAATGCGCTCCTTGAAACCGAGATGTTTGATGGGTATAGGTGTGTTTGTCAAATACATACTCTGGAGTACTTGCTGAGTATCTAATGCAGGTGTTACCGGGGCATTGGTGTGAAGGCAGGCTAACACTTTGTCCAGGGGGCCAGGTAGCTTCCGATATTCTCCCTGCAGCTGCGCTGCCCTAGCACTGCTCAGGGTTTCTGCCAGGTGAGTGCTGCTGGAAATTTCCTTGTCCAGATGGAACACTTCCCAGCTGCGTACCTATCCCTGGTGGAGACCAGGCCAGGAAGCTTCCAGGAGCCTCTTAGAGAGTGCTGGCAGTCCACTGTCAGGAGAGTTAACACAGGGGTGTAATGCACAGACTTGGTTTGGACAGCATTGGCTGTCCACGACATTGTGTATTTGGAAACACTAGGTACAAGTGTGCTTGCAGTACCATCGGAACTGAGGGCAAATTAAATAGCTGCTTTATTCTAAAATTTGCTATAAGACAAAGGAACATGGATTGTCTTCATCATCTTAAAGAAGATGTAGAAGTTAATGAGCTTGTGGGAAGTCAGATGAGAAGTAGATGTACTGAGGTTTTGATCTTTCCTCTGAACAGACGATGTCAAGCAACTGGCAGACACTGTTGCTGTTGGCTCCAGCAGAGATTTCTGTGGTTGATTGGCACCACAACACTACCAGGTGGACAAAATAGTTGCATCTTGGAAAGGGACAATTCATGAAGCCTTATAAAATAGTTGTGTAACTGTAAATGCCATGGGCAGAGCAGGCTGTGTAGCCCAGTGACACCTCCTGCACTTTGTAGCACATTCTCCTCCCACTGTGGCAATTAAGATTTAGTGCCTATAGCTCTAAATTAATTACCATATTCTCCTTTGCTTTATGCAGGAAGTAACTATTTTTTTACCTTTCCAATCATGTAATAGTTCTGCTTACATAGTTTTTCTCTCAATAATATAACATCCCATTCCTCTAGTCTGTGAGCTGCCCTTCCAGTATTACAGTGAAAGTGACTAAGAAACTTTTTTTTTTTTTTTTGTTCTTTCGAACTTCCCATCACATCAGTTTTAAAATCCTGGGATAATTTCATTGTGCCAGGGTGCTCAGGTCAGTATTCCTGGGGCTCCCCCCATGTCCCCTGGGACCCCATGTCTGCTCTAGTCCTGGCACTGGTGCTGGGCTGGGGGTGCCTGTGACAGCTCTGTCCTGCCTGTTTGCCTGCCTTAGGTGCTGTGCAGGTGTGAGAATAGTGGAGACCTTGAAGACAGAAGTAGAAGCAGAAGGGATACAGCTCGGGAGCCCTGTTGCAGTGTGGCTGTGGACTGGTGGGTCTGCACATGGCTGTGGTGGTGCTTGCAGAGTGTGGCACAAGGGTGGTGGCCCCAGCTGGGGTGTTGCTGTATCACCTGCGTGGCACAGTGCTGGTACGCTGAAGGCATCACCTTTTACCTCTGCAGGACACCAGGCAGCCGTGCCTCCCAAAAAGAGCAGGCAGGAAGTGCCTTTCTGAAGCATTTCCACATTTATATCTTCTATTCATCATCCAGTTCTTCTCAGAACCAGAGATCTTCTGTGAAGTGTGTTGTCTGGTTTTAGCTAAATGTGCTCCTCTTTGCCTCCCGACTAAAAGATAACCAGATGCATTCCCATAAGGGCTTTTTGAATGGGATGTGCTTCTCTGGATTTCCAGATGATTCCTAGGGTTGTAAGTCTTATTTATAACTACTGTCATCCATAAAGTTAAATTTCATTGAATGAGAAGTTTTACATAGCAGAAATGTGTGTTTGGTTTCTTCTGTGGCAATGGAAAAAATGTTAGCCATTGCCAGGAAATTATGATGACTATATGGCCAGTGGCAGGTCCTCCCTTAGTGCTTTGTTGGGAGCTGGGAAGAGCAAAAGGCTCACCTGAGGCTTGTACATGCCAGTTTGAGAGCTCAAGCCGGTCAGCTACAAAGCACATTGTTTCTCTTTCTGTAAATGATTAGAAACTATAAAAATAATATGATAGATTTCACTGAAGGGAGGTTTCTCAGTTTTACTGAGTGGATAATTAAAGCTACTGTTCTCTTTGTTGTTTAGGACAGGGTGCCTGTATTTAATGGTTGGACTCGATGATCTTAAAGACCTTTTTCAACCTAATGATTCCTGTGCAGAAATCTGGGAGTAACGCACAGGGAGTAGCAAACTTTGAGTGGGAAGAGGTGTGTTTGGATGGGCGCAGCTCTCTCCCTGGTGTTGGGCAGTGTGAGAGGAGGTGCTGCTCCCACACCAGCTGGGCTGCCTGATGCCTGGGACTCACTGGTCCTGCAGTGCTCCACCACAAATGCATTCATGAACAACAGACATCTTCACCTTGCTGTACATAAACGCACAGCCATTTCCCTGGCTGCAGGCAGTCCAGCTGGAAATACCTCTGCTGCACTGGGTGCATCGCCAGCTCTAGGAAATCCACCGCAGTTACCTAATTTCACCAACCTCTCTTCCCTATCTTCCACCAGAACTCAAATTGCAGGGGAAAAACAGGGCATGCAGCCCCACAGATCTGGGAAAAATAGATTACTTAGCAGAAGCTTCACTGGACCTGGTGAAGGTGAAAAAAGTGAAAAACCTTCACTTTTCACTATAAGCTCTGATTTTATTTAGGTGGAGCTTTACAGCAAAAACTTTTAGTTTAACTATAGTTAACTATAGTAACTATTAGTTTAATAGATTTGGTAATTCAGATGTTTCTAAAAAGCCTCTTGGGTTGACCTCACTTTATTCTAGTGCCAAACAAGTGCTTATTTTCAAGTACTGTTTGGTATCTATGTAGTAAAGATTTGTACAATCCACAGTTACAGATCTCCAGGATGACATGCAACTGAGATGACACATTCTCTCCCAGGCTGATATTTTCAGTTGGCATTAGGTTCCTATCCTAGTACTTGGAGAGACAGGGAGGCAGCATCCAGGTCAGCACTTCCCTCCTGCCACCCAAATATGTTTTTGGGTGGTACAGATATCTGCATCTGGCACTCTGCTACCTGCATGGGAATACAATGGTGTCTGAAAGGCTCCAATTGCAACTGTGGGGTTTGGTGAATAGGAATCAAATCTGACCATGCTGTTTTCCTCCATTAGAAGGCATGTAACGCAAGGAAAATCTGCTGGAGGACTAGAAAAGAGGATTACCAACAGGCACTAACTTTGGAATTTGGAGGACTGGCAACACAAATATTCTGAATATTAATGGCAGATAGGCCTGTGATAACTTAGAGGCACTGAGTCATGAACGTCTGGAGCTGAAGA